>NC_089581.1:75550655-75644222 GCF_019320115.1 Miscanthus floridulus
TGAAGCGACCTGATTTCCATGAAGACAAGTCCACAGAGTCGAGGTGTAATATGACCATTGTAGATCATATTACCCAAATCCCAGTTGAATACCACATCCATATAATGATAATATCAAAGTACAAATAGTGCAGAATTACATAATTTATTACATTGCCGCATTGGCGGAATCAAAAGTAGCATTCATTTAGAACAGCTTGAAGATAAGATCGCCAAACTCGAGCGTAGGCACGAACCCCTCAACCGTCAAACTCCTTGAAGCTATACTCCTCAGCAGAACCTATGTGCCAAAATTTATCAGTACGATTTGTACTGGCCACTCCCACCCTATGAGCATTGCTTTGTGGAAATTGGATGCAAGTTGAATATAATCAAAAGGAACCTATATGGCTAGGGTTTCCTATGTTTTAGCGTATCATGTATATTATAATAGTTGGTCCAGTTTTAACACCATTCCCACACCCATTCCACCCCATTTCCATCTAGAGCCAGGTTTTGATCCTAGGATCGATTTACCACCTTCTACCACAACCATACCATCGCTTAGTCAACAGGCCAACTCCCTCTTGGCACTATCTCAAGGCCCGTAGCCGCTGGCTATGACTGACACTCTCTCACTGGGAAAGAAGAGAAGGACTCATCTCATTATCTAGTTTAAGCGAAACTCAGGAAAGGTCCATAGCCGACAAGTCGGTATATGCATCGATCGATCAACCAAACACTCTATAGAGGTTTTACATACCACAAGATTGACCATCCTTAGAGCCATGTATCTCCTAGGTAGAATTATGGTCGCTTGCTAGCCTAGAACGATGCCACCCTACCTCTCAGCCCTGGAACATCCCAAGTCTAGTCTAGGATGGCTGATACTATAAGTCGTAGATAGAGCTGGGGCCCTCCGGATGTCAAGAGCCGGGTCCATAAGGCCTCCTGAAGTCTTAGGAGGGTGTGGGTGAAACTGTGTGCCCCGTACCTCCTTGCACACATTCACCTAGCAGTAGTGGCATCATCTACCAAGTAGTCCGACCGTCCCACACCATATAGGGCGAGTGTGATGTAAAGGATTCCCGGTGAGTCTGAGTACTAGTAAGTCCTTAGGGATGATTAAGCCAGAATGTCTCCATTAGGGTTTCCATTTACCATGCCACCACAGCACCTCTACCCTGGGCTCCACCTCTCCGAGGTTCACACCCAAGGCCACCTCCAATTACCATTTACCCGCCATAGGTATTCCATATCCAAGTGCCCAGGTAGCACCACATGGCAAGAGTTGCCCCAGGCTTGTCATATACTCCAACTTGGTCGACACAACCCTCACCCTCCATGCACCCAAGTCACACACGCAGCACTCTCCCCATAATTCAAATAACACTAGTTTCCACCATGCATCAATGTAGTACAAGCGTAGTAGAAGTAATAAGTAATGAAATATAGCAGCAAGCATGTGACTAGTCTAACAGTAGGGTGAGTAGGGGTAAGGTTGCATCAAGGTAAAGGCCATCAAGAAAGCATACTACCATGCAAGTCCTATCATAGTGAGATCATAACAATAAAGTAAAGCAACATCAGTTCTACATTAGCCATGCGTAATAGGTGCTATGAGGTTGGGTGGGATGTGGCACCTTCAGTGTAGTCGTCTCCATACTCCTCACGGTACTCTCGGTCCTCGTTCGTCTGGTTCTCCTCTGAGTCTACAATCGATCGCATTATAGTCGCGTTAGCGACGTCTATATATTAGCACAAAGAAGCAATGAAAATTCAAATGAGCCAAATGCACTCAAACATGGGTTCATTGCGTAGGGCTTGATTTTAGATGAATTTTGGTCCTAGTCTTGTATTTTTCTGAGGTCGTATGAATTAGTTATGTATTTCTGAAGATTAAATTAAGGCTGATTAATTCATGGCTGACACGTGTCACACTGTGACTGGTTCATGTGGCATGTAGGGATACAGTTGGTATGGTGGTCGAAGAGGTCGCTGAAGTGGTCGAAAGGGTTGCCGTAGTGGTCGGCGAGATCGCTGAGGTGGTCGGCGAGATCGCCTCAGTGGTCGGAGAGGTTGCCTAGGTGGTCGGAGAGGTTGCCTAGGTGGTCGAAGAGATCGTGGGGGTGGTCGGTGAGATTGCCATTGTGGTCAAAAGGCTAGCCGAAGTCCCCGACGCTAGCGTGGTCTCATCATCGTCATGACGTCAGCATGGCACCATCTGAGCTAAACTGCGGCTGTCAAGTGGGTCCGGGGTCAAACGGTGTCTGACAGGTGAGGCGCGGTTCATGGTGAACCCGCCTACATTGGTCCATAGACCGCAGAGCTGGTCTATGAAGGACTTGGTCCACTTACTCCTTCCCAGTGTTCGATTCACGTGCACCTAGTGCACGGACGTGTGGCCGGCGAGGAGAAAATCCCAATCTTCTTCCCCGTCGTGCTCCCACCGGTGGTGAGCTCATCGGCGTGCCCCTCTAGCAGCGCGGGTGTGCAACTAAGGTGGGCAAAATCTTGGCCAGGCCATAGCAGGTGTCTCAATGAAGTTAACGTGGTGGTCGGGCGGCTCTAGTTGGCTGGCCGTGGTGAATGGCGGCGTGAGTTCATCGGCGTGCATGGTCAGGGCTGCAGCGATAGTGAGAGCCTAGTTGGAGGAGCGTGTGTGCTCCACGGTGCTTCTATGACCATGGTAGGTGTGTTGAAGGAGCTCCTAGTGCTCCCAGTGGCTCCAACCATGGTGGTGGGGCAAAGCGGAGGCGGTGGCACTCCAACAAGGTGTGGTGCGGCAACACGGGCTCCGATGGGCTTCATTCTCGGGTAAGGTAAGCGCGGTGTGTCTCCTATCATGGCGGAGCTAGTCAGGGTGTCAACATCACCTTTACCATGATGTTAAAGACGCGGTGGTCTCGCCATTGTTGTGCTCTGGCCATGGTGAGTGCGTGCGTGCGTGCGATGCGTTTGTCTGGCATAAGCAGAGCGCTCGGCGCTGGCGTTCCTGAGCTGAGGGCTCGGCATTGCCCCCTTTCTTCCCTTTGCTTTGTGTTTCCGTTTGGCTCAACAAGAGGGTCGTGGTGGTCCTTCTATGCTACCGGTTGGCTAAGCTGGAGCAAGAGCTCATGCTCCGACGTGATCCATTCATGGCGTCCGAGAGGCTATGTGTGGTCATGCCGGTGTTCCCGAGCTGCTAGGGGTCAGTGAGGTCAGGCCTTAGGCTGGTGCGCATGTGGTGCATGTGCAGCGTGTCTAGGAGCGGGAATGCTCCACCTCTGCGTTTCCCAGGCACGGGGATGCGGTGGCGTTCCTGGCGAGTACGACAAGTGGCGAATGACGTGGCTCACCGTAGGGCTCGTGGTGGTAGGATGGCGGTGCAGTGGCTAGGCGAGGCCGTGATGAGGTGATGCAGTGCCATGCCGAGCAGCTACGTCACTGCAGCCGATCGGGGCGGCGCTCCTGGCTCCGACGAGGCCGGTTCCACAGCAGCTTCCTTCCTCCTCCCTCTCTCTCGGCTTGATGCGGTGTGGTGCTATGCCACCAGCGGCGGCGGCGAACGGGCTAAGGGTTAGGGCTCATGGGCGTTGGCTTTTATAGCCAAGCTCTAAGGGCTCCAATGGCGGACAGTGATCGGGCAGTGGTGATGCGTGCGATGCATCCAATGGCTTGCGTGCCGTAGCATAGGCATGGCACAAGGGGGAACAGGGTCATGCAATGTGCATGACCCTAGGCTTGCGCCTGCCACGCTGGTCGGCTCCCGGTCATGTGGGGAGAAGTTGGCATGGGGAGGAAGAAGATGCTACTGTGCTGACAAGCAGGGTCAGGTCGTCAGGCACTTGGCGCGATGTGGCTGTGTGCAGCGCGTGATGGCTAATGAGCTAGCCTAACTTGTCAGTGGCTGTGTGCGTGAAAGGGCAGGTGAGGCTCGGCTAGGCTGGCTAGCTTAGGCCGAGCTACTGGCTGCGAGGCCCTCTCTCTTCACCTCTCTTTTTCCTTTTCTTTTGTTCTTTGTTTGTTTGCTTAAGGCATTTGCTCATCAAAGGATTATTTAGCAAGCTTAGTAGTTGTTTGGTGATTTTTAATTAGCATAACATAAGGCAAAAGAAGAATCCAACTCATAAGTGGTATAAATATGCAAGCAAGGTTCATTTATTTAGGGAACTTAATCACATGTTTATGCCAAGAGTTATGCCATGCTTATGTGTTGACTTGGGTTAGGGTTAGACCTAATGCATCTCTTAGGTTGGGTTCCTATACATGACACTCATCAACACATGGGAGTTTTAAGAAAAGTTTTGTAGTTGGTATTTTGGGTGTATGGATTTTTGGGTTGTTACATATAGCCGATGGCCTACCATGTGAAGGCGATGGAGAGTGGCCACGGTCAAGGGGTGGCTAACCCCTAAGGGTAGGCGACCCCCTGCCGGTGCTGCCCAGCCACACCTCACTCTAGCGATGGCATGCCCCCTTGCTGAGGCGGTGCATCCCATGCTTTCACACCGAAGATAGACATAGGCACCGCCTTGCTCTTGTATAAATAGAGGGGTACCCCTCCCTCTCTCAACACACTTCACTTGAGCATCACCTTAGTCTCTAGTAGTACTAGCTTTACTTTTAGTACCTTTAGAGCAAGGCAAAGCTACCTTGGAGAGCTTCGCTTTTTGCTAATCATAGTGATGATGCTAAGAAATACCAACAAGCATTTCTGGCATTGATGTCAGGGATGGATTCTACCTCCATACTTGGTGATTGCATTTAGAAATGCCAACAAGCATTTCTAGCGCCGTTGTCGAGGAATGCATAATTGATTAAAGAATCTAGTAGGACATGTTCATGATAATATGCATGTAAGGTAGCCATTGTTTATGCCGGGTAACATTGCTTGTTTTCTCCTATTATGGACGAAAATAGGATAGTGTATAATTGGTTCTGACCTACCGAACAACTACACTCAAAATCTAGAGGCACTCCTAAGGAAGAAATGGTCTCATGCCGCTTCTTCTTCTGTTACTCTTCCAACAGTCAAACCAGTCACCCCCACACCATCTGCTACTCCAATCATGGCCATGACCCTCCGCAACTACTCCATCCCTGCTATTGCCAACATGCCCGTGGGGCCCGCCTGTCAACATTAGGGATGGGAACTTCAAAGCTCTGTACCAGCCTCATCACGATGGTGGTAGGCAAACCAATTCCATGGTTTACTAGCGAGGATGCGACGCGCATCCTCCAACACTTCCTTCGACGCTTCTGTGAACCATTGTCATCAAGGACATTGAGCCTGGCAAGCATCAGGCCTCCACTTGTTTCCCTCTCTCCCTATCAGGGAAGGCGAAGCAGTGGTTCTACAAGGACAAAGAAAGCTGTCAAAATGTGGGGACAAATGTTCACACCGGCCGTTCCTCGCTAAGTCTTCCCCATGGGCAAAACCAATGCCCTGAGGGGACACAATTCAAACTTCTAGCAAAGTTCCATGGAGACCATTCCCGAGGTGTGGGAGAGGCTACAGGAACTACATCCAAGCATGCCCGCACCATAGTAGGATTGGAAAACTGGTTAGTGCTCAAAATTTTTATGATGGATTAATACCCATGTCTAGGGCCTCCTTGACGCTGTGTTGCTGGAGGCACCTTCCTTTCCCTCACCATTGATGGAGCCACGGCTCTCATTAATAAAATGGTGTCGAATCAAAGCTAGGGGGGAGAAAAGGAAAACACAAAAAGGAATGCATACCGTGAAGGAGACGGATATGCTTTCCACAAAAATAGATTTTTTGATGAAAATACTAGAGGAACGGGCCCAAGAAAAAAATGCCATGATGCGCACTGTCCAGGCCATGGACTCACACATGATGTGTGAAGTCTGTGGGAACATTGGCCATTCGGGGAATGATTGCCCCGAAACCCACGAAGAAGCTGCCTTCATGAACAACGGGTTTCACCAACCAGGTAATAGTGGGTGGAATAACCAATCTCGCCAGCAAGGTAATTCGAACATCAATTCCAACTACAATTCGAATCAACCTTCTTTAAAAGACTTGGTATTTGGCCAAGCCAAAATAAATGAAAGTCTAACTAAAAAGCTTACAACCAATGATAAAATTCTTGAAAATATAAATTCTCAAATCGAAGGCTTAACTTCTGCTGTTAAAAACCAATTGAGCCTTAATAAAATAATAGAAACACAACTAGCTCAAATAGCTACCGCAATTCCTATTGATAGTAATGGAAAAATTCCAACTCAACCTAGAAATTCTTGTGAAAATGTAAAAGCAGTGACCACAAGGGGTGGTAAGACCACTTGTGATCCACCAAACCCTAACCAGTCCACAGGAAAGGCAAAAGAGCACTAGGAGGCTGAACCTTTGACAAAAGAAAAGAAAAAGAACAAGAAGAGGAGACGGCACCAAAAGACTTTGTCGACACCAGCTACCTGCCGTTTCCCACAAGGAACCGCAAGCAGGCCGTGGATGAGCAATTCGCTCGTTTTGTTGAGATGATCGAGAAGATACATGTAAGCGTCCCCCTGATGGACGTCTTACATATACCTTCCTACACCAAGTACATCAAGGACATCATCAACAACAAGTGACCACTACCGTCCATGGAGGTCGTCAAGTTGATAGAAGAGTGTATCGCTGCTATACTCGACTTCCCTGAAAAGAAAAAGGATCCTGGTGCACCACTAATCTCATGTTCCATTAGGATCCAATACTTCGACCAAGCCTTGTGCGACCTTAGGGCTAGCATAAGCATTATGCCCAAGCTATCTTCGACAAGCTGAACCTCACGCAATTGATGCCAACACCAATGATGCTTCAGCTTGGCCAATTCGATCGTCCGCTACCAGTAGGGATAGCCGAAGATATTCCTGTGAAAATCTAGGATTGCTACATCCCTAGTCGACTTTGTGGTGCTCGACATGGAGGTCAGCTAAAGAATCGACCCTCATCCTTGGACGACCCTTCTTGAGCACTGTAGGAGCTCAAATTGATGTTGGAGCCAGAGAAATCCGCTTCAATATCCATGGTAACGAAGAAAAATTTGCATTCAGGCCTAGGAAGGAGCAATGCTCCATGATGCTGTATCAAATACAGGCCAAACCCAGCAAGGCCTAAGGGAGGTCCATATCCAACCTCAAATGGTGGACAGGCCTATGAAAAAGAACAAAGAAATCAAAATGAAGCTGGAGCAAAAGAAGGTTAAAATGACAAAAGAAAAGACCCCAAAAGCCGTTCCCACACCACCAAAGAAGAACAAAATGGTGTGGAAACCGAAAGAAGAAGCTCCAAAGTCCATCACTACACCACCGAGAACAAACAAGATGGTGTGGAGGCCAAAGAAAGAGCAGCCCTCTGCATCCACTTCTCCTGGGATCGGGCACTCCATCAAGCAAGAACTGAACGGGGAAGGTCCTACTCATTGGACCTTAAAGAATGAGTCCTTGCTCAAAGGTAAAATTGGTAGTTATCTTTATAATCATACTAAAATTTTGAATTTCTATTTTATACATTAATAAAGGAAAATGATAATAATAAAGTTTACCTCTTCACCTCTATTCCCATTAAATAAATCTCGCTTGTTCGATACAAAGTATACTTTGGTTTGAGGCATGGTTAGTATACGATCATGTCTTCATAGGCTTTTTAAAATTAAGCAGGGTGCTTAGGTTATCTAGCCTACCTTGATTAGATAATTAATCACTGAACCAAAAATACTCAGTATGAACATTAGTCGATACACTAAATCAAAACAAAATAACCTACCTCGAAGTCATCATCTGCAACTGAGCAAGCTTGGGGGAGGACCCTCGTAGAGGTAAGTAGTATCTTTTATTTTCCGCATTTTAATTTTTCATTATTTATTGCATTTATTTATTTATTAGCATTTAAAAAAATAAAAATATAAAATCCAAAAAATGAAATATGATAAAAACAACAAAAATATTCATTCCACTCTCATATGTGATTTAGGAATGTTTAGTTTCTCCTTTGTTGAAATGATGAATAGTTGCTCTGTCTATAATTCATCTGTGCCTAGGCTGTAACTTAGTATTCCCCAAGATTTAAGTTTGTTGGCTAAAATGTCTCATCCTAAAACTTGAAACTTGTGGGTTGCAAAAGCATGATCCTTTTCTAAGTTGTTGCAAGTTAAGATATGGTAAATAGAATATGCTATGACTTTATTCTAAGAGAAACTTGACATTCGGAGTTTTTCATTTAAAAATGCTAAAATCAAAAGTTCAGTAATGGTTATGAATTCCTACCATGGCCATATGACATGATTTAAATTCAAACCTTAGTCATATGCTACTTATATTACATTGAGTTTTATCAAATTGTTGTGATCCTTGTAGAGATTCTGATCATGCACCCATGATCAAGATTCACGAACACCCACATATAAAAATGCTAACTCTTACACTGAGAGTTACGCAAAAACATGTTTTCTGTCCACCTAAAATAAAAACTCCATTCATTTATCATGAGTCTTTCTCTCCAAAGTTTTCATATGCCAAAAAGAATTATGGGGCTATGCTAAAAAAAGAGAGAGACACGTGAAGCTCTCAAAATAGCAAAAGAAAAGAAAAAAAATGGAACACATGAAGGTTCCAAAGTATTGAAAAAAAGAAGAGAGAAATATAGCCCATACTTCCAAGGCAATTAATCAAAAGAGAGAAAATCATGATCAAAGGAGTACCAAAAATATTAGGAATAGGAAAATATTCCACACACTTGCACATCTTGATCAAAGTGTATGACTTGCATCTCCTTGGATCCAGTTTTTGACTTAGCAATATATGTGATGTAAGTATGCCTCTCATTCATACCTACCTACAACTCCACTCAAAGCCTTTTAGGGATAGGATGAAAAGAAGGCAAAACAATCAAATGCCTTGGTGAGGACCATACACATTGAGCGATTAAGTGAATCATTTGAGGAACTTACATTTTATTTTGCAAAACTCATAAAACCTCTGATAGAAGGTTGATCAAAGAATGAATGATTGGTAATTCTGTTAAAACCGTTCTATCTTGTAACTACCTAAGACTTAGAAAAGCAATAAGCCCATAAGGGATTAAGTTAAAAGGGTGGATAGAATGCCAACTTATTTAAATTGAGGAAGAATACTTTGTTATAGGCATGGCAGTTGTGAATTATATTCGTCATCATAGCAACTATTGATCAACAACCAATAACTTAGCTATTTGCTCGAGACGAGCAAAGGTTAAGCTTGGGGATCTTGTTGGCGGTCATTACCGATCAAATTCGACCGCCAATTAAGACACAAAAGAGGAGAAATAAGCAATCTTGATCACATATGCATTTACTACTAACCAAGTTCCACATGTATTTGGAGAACGTTATTTTGTAGGTCACAAACACAAATACATGGAATAATTCACCGAAAGGCGCTTTCTGACGCTGATTTGCGCAAAGGAATAAGGGAGACGCCCATCAACTTAGTGCAAACCAGGCAAAACACCACGGAGCAGGGATACATGTCTAGCCCATGGCCTACCAGGCGAAGGCGGTGGTGATTGGCCATGGTTAAGGGGTGGCTGACCCCTAGGGGCGGGTGATCCCCTACCAGGCGCTGCTCAGCCATGCCTCGCTCTAGCGGTGGCATGCCCCCGTGCTAAGGCAGTGCATCGCATGCTTTCACGTCCAAAGATAGATAGAAGCACTGCCTTGCTCTTGTATAAATAGAGGGGTACCCCTCCCTCTCTCAACACACTTCACTTGAGCATCACCTTCACACACCTCACTCTCTAGTAGTAGTAGCTTTACTTTTTAGTAGCTTTAGAGCAAGGCAAAGCTACCTTGGAGACTTGGCTCCTTGGAAGAAGAGACCTTTGGGTATGAATAGAGATATGAGTTCTTCCAAAGTTATGCTCTCATATGATATTTATAGTCATACTTATGAACTAGAGTATAGTTATTGTGTTATAATCTTGATATATGAACTAGTCTATAGTTTATGTGTCATGAAAGTAGCACACTTAACTTTATGCTTAAACACTCATATAACTTATATAATAGAATTAGAGCAAAGTTGAGGTGGCAGGTTCATCATGCTGTTAGGTGTGCCCAAGTTCTTTACCTGTCGATCCGTAGGGTCGGGGACCCAGGGGGATTTGGGTAGTTTCTATATACGCAAGCGTGGTGCTTAGGGTATGGAGAGACAGGTGAATGCATTGTCCCTTTCCACGGTTGAGGGCTAGGCGGTAGGTGGTGATAGCCCTGTCCGTCCCTTGTAATCCCCCATGTTCGACTAGGGGTGTAGGAGTCTAAATTGTCACATGAGGTTGCTGGCAGACCAGTACTCGGTGGCCTCCCGACCTTGCTTCACACTTAGCCCTAAGACTAATTATGTAACTTGTATGATCATTAACTAATCTTTGTATGACTATACTAGACCAATGCCTGCTCGACTAGGATTATTCTTTTATTCTTTCTTCTCTATTTTATCCTTTGAGGAATGCCAAGTGTGTGTCCACTATCTTGAAATCACCTATTCTTACCCCTGTTATAAACATTGGTGTACTTGCAAGCATTATTATTCAAGTTCATATCCATACTAGACTCTTAATCAAATGCCTTCCTTTGGGAAAAATATAAATAACGATACCCTGAATACTTCCGGGTGAAATGCTACAATGATAGCTCTTGTGCACTTGCGGATAAATATCTAAAATTGTTAAGGAACTATCAATGGCTATTACTTAGTGGCATTGCTAATCATAGTGATGATGCTAAGAAATACCAACAAGCATTTCTAGCGCTGTTGTTGGGGATGGATTCTATCTCCATACATAGGTGATTGCATTTAGAAATGCCAACAAAGTGCTATAGTAAGAATCAAGGTCATCTAAAGATAAAGATAGAATAGAGTTTTTGTGGGTAGAGAGGGATTTTCTATGGCTTATACTAGATAACTAAGGATCAGGCTTACTATACTTTACTTACTTTGGAGCAACAATACCTTTCTAACTCTCGAAGGAGGTGACAAAAAGTAGTCGGGGGAAGGATGCCTAAGCTCTATGAAACACCAATCCTAACATGGTGGATTGCAATGGCCTGACAGAGCTGTCACTCTAGGGCTACCACAACTAACCGTGAGACTGAGCGCAAACTTAGATAAACTCTAGCCTAGACACCATGTATATGCTAATGTTTACTACTCTAATCATGATCTATAATTAGTATACTCGATGTAAGCAGAGTTCCCATAAATAAAATAAAGTAAGACTAAATTTAATTAAATAAAGAACTTAGAAGTACTAATAGAAGAACCTGGATGTAACTCAAAGATGAATTAGTTCCATAGAGGTACAAAGTTGAGAAGAATCCGATAGATCTGGCTTCTCCTCAAATCTCTATCCTCTCCTCCCTCCCTATTTTCTATAATTCAACTAGATGAGAATCATCTAGAGGGACACTACTACAATTTGTGTATGAAATCATGAAGCTTCTGGAGCATAGGGTGTGTAGATGTGTGCCTCCTAGAGGGGTCTGGGCATCCTTATATAGGCCGAGGTGGAGTAGAGGGCAAGGAATCACCACATCATTGTTCTGTGTCAAACTCCCTCAGATCACCATTGGATAACTGACCTAAAACCATCTTAAAATCAAGGGTCCAGATCTTAGGAAGGCGTACGAGGCGGTAGAGGGCGAGGGGCCTCTATAATGGGCTGACCCGCCTCACCACTGGGCCGGCTAGCCTACTACTGTGGCAGGTGGGCCTTCCCTTCAAGTGGTGAGTCCTAGGCTCCGTCTTGAGTTGGACTTTCGTAGGTTTCATGAGTTGAATCACTTGTTGATGTCGATTTGCCTATTTGGAGTGTATGACAGTGTTCCTAAGAGCTATTTTCTGGATAATTCTTCCTACATCCAAATATTTACCCAAACTTGTGGAATTCATTAGTTTAAAACCCTATGCCTATGTTTGGTGATGAACCTAAGTGTATGTGTAGAGTATATTAATGGTTATGATTGACATTAACAACCATCAACAAGTTCCTCCATGCTTGTTCTTTGCTCATCCTCGAGTAAAGGTTGGAATAAACATAAACATAGCTTTTCAAGATATAGGACTATCCTATGGATTATTCCAAAAACATTCCTTGTACATGCGGGATATGTGGTGTGGGCTAACATATCTCCTTAACGCGGTTGAAAAGTGGAACAACTCTCGAAGCGAAGTCATCTTCCCCAAATTCTCATCTCAGTAACTTGGAGTATTTAAAATTTTCACAAGAAAGGTATATTCACTTATACTCCTCAAATGGTACTCTCAAATCGCTCAATGGTGTATGATTCCTTACCCAAAGCATAGCATCTGTGTTGCCATCTTTTGTGTCAATCCTACTTCTAAAAAAGCTTATGTGGAGTTTAGGTAGTGATAAATATGTAGCATACTTACCTTGCATATATTGTAAAGTCAAAACCCAGATCTCAGGAGGGAAAATGTCATACTCTTAGATCAAGATGTGCATGCGTGTGGAATATTTGGTGGCTAACTTAATTCTACTATGCTCCTTAGAAACATATCTCTCTCTTGAAACTTAGAACATATTTTGCAAGAGATCAGGGGCTATTTTTGTTTTCTTCTTTTTTTCTCTCCAATTTTTAGGCGGGCATCTAAGTACCCATTGTTTCAATATCTGGACACTTTTGTGTCCATTTTTTCTTTCTCTCTTTTTTTTCTTTTGCATAGCCCATGTCTCTTTTTCAATAAAACTTTTCAACAGAGATATTCACAAGAACTTGGAGCATTTATTTGGTGGAATCCTAACAAACATATTTTTGCGTTCACCCCAATGTAGGAGTAGTAAACATTTTGAGGTGGATGAAAAGTATGTTTTTGCATACTTCAAGTGTAGAAGCAAGCACATATATGTGGTGTGTACGTGATCTTGATCTTGGGAGCATGATAAATCTCTCAACAAGGGTTAATAAGACTTGATAAAACTCAACACAAAGCAAGTAGCTTATGTGGAAGGTTTGTATCCTACAAGTGCGTATATAGCTCGGGTAGGAATTTATCACCATTAAGGAGTATGTGACACTATGATTTTATAATATTTTATTAAAACACAAATTCTCCAAGCACTTTGATTCGAACTGGTAGGATTTCTAAGCTAGAACTATATCACACTCCACAACAAATTAGTCAATAAAACTTTCCTATATTATATTTTTCCCACAGCAAACAAGTATATGTAAGGAATAAACTTATGCATGCCAATCTTAAAGCGCTATATTTCATATTCACTTTCAAAATTTTAACTCTAAGTGTGAATCTTGGTTCTTTTTTCTTTTTTTGATTTGCATTTACACAAGTGGAAATACAGGGAGTAAGCATATGAACTAGTGAAAGAAACAAACCAAATTCTAAAAGTTGTGTGCAGGCTCCTTCATCAGTTCAATGATGTGCTTCAATGCTTTTGTTCACATGGGAGTAATGCACACCCCCACACTTCTTTGAAACTATACCTAGCTTTTATTCATTGACAGAAAATGTGAAAACACAAGGGACTCTCTAGTGAGAGACACCAGAGAGTCAAAAAATTTATTGAACTTATTGAATTAGCCTAAGATGTAGAAGGAAATAAGAACAAGATTGAACTTCTAGATTGGGGTCATTAAATTGCAAAATTCAATCAAGTCAATTTCTTCTATTTTTTTAGGTTCAAGAAAAAACTTTCAAATGTTGACCATTTACCTTGAATGTGTTACCTGTATCATCTTGAAGCATGATGGCACCATGCGACGATGCTTCAATCACCTTGAATGAGGCCCTTTCCATTTGCTTTGAAGTTTCCATGACCGAAGAGCTTTACTCTTGAGTTGAAAGTAGAACCTTATCTCTAGGCTTGAACTCATTGTGCTTGATTCTCTGGTCATGCATCTTTTGATCCTCTCTTTGTAAATCTTGGAGCTATGATACGCCTTCTCTCTTCATTCTTCTAGCTTAGATATTTGCATCTGACGATTCCTTGCCAGCTAGATGAAGATCCCATGTTCCACTTCTTGATTGCCCAATGGGCCTAAATTCCAATTCAATAAGAAAATGGCATGTTTTTTCATATATACAAGCTTATAAGGTGACATACATATGGGTGTTTTTGTATGCCATTCGATATGCCCATAGTGGCAATCATGAAGTTTGTACTTCCATTTCTTCCCCAATCTCATCTGTGGTCTTTTGCAAAATGTTCTTGACTTGATTATTTGATGTTTTAGCTTGACTGCTTGTTGGGGGATGGTATGAGTTGCAATGTTGTGCTTGACTCCATATTCTGCCAGGAACTGACGGAAAGTCCTTGTCGATGAAATGTGGGCCCTCCATCACTAATGACCAATCGAGGTGTTCCAAATCAATGAGATATCACTTACATGGACATCTTCTGGCATGCTTGGAGTCAACACCAGACATGGTAATACTTCTACCCATTTGGACAATAATGAACTGCTACCAAGATGTATTCAGCATCTCTAGACTTTGGGAATGGTCCCATGTAGTTAATCCTCTATACATCAAACAACTCCACTTGGAGGTTGTTTCATGAGTGGCATTGCATCCTGAGCATTAATGTTTCATGTTTCTGGCATCTAGCACATCTTCTAACAAACTCCTTTATATCTTGATACATTGTTGGCCAGAAGAATCTGCTTTGCCAAATCTTAGCACTTGTACAGAATGCTTCATAATGTCCTCCATAGGATGATGTCATGACATCTGTCTATGATTTTCTTGGTTTCAAACATGGGGAAACATCTCCATAGCATCAATCTTGATAGACCCAAAAAAGATATGGATCATCCCACAAGTAGAAACAACTTTCACATCCTTTAAGTTTCCATCTTGTCTTCCCTTGGTGAAACATAACCTGCAACCATATAGTTCCCAATATTTGGCAAAACCATGGGTCAAATTCGATTACCCTTGATGAGTGTGTCATCCCTTAGATAGTCATTAATAGGTGACTCATTTGTTTCCTTATATTGAAGTCTAGACAAGTGATTTGGCTACCGTGTTCTCTACTCCTTTCTTATCTCGTATTTCTATGTCAAAACTCTTGAGCAAGAGAATCCATTGGATCAACCGAGGTTTAGCATCTTTCTTAGTGAGGAGGTATTTAAGAGCAGCATGGTTGTATAAATAATACCTTCGCTCCCACTAAGTAAGATCTAAACTTGTCTATTGCAAAGACAATAGCCAACAACTCTTTTTCAGTCATAGCATACTTGAGCTGTGGTCCGAACAAGGTTTTGCTAGCATAGGATATAGTATAGTGCTTTTTACCCTTTGTTTGGCCAAGAACGACTCCTACAACAAAGTTGCTAACATCACACATGATCTCAAAGGGTAGCTTCCGATCAGGTGGTTGTATGATTAGAGCTGAAGTGAGTGCTTCTTAAGGATTCGAAAAGCTTCATGGCATTCATTATTAAAAATGAAAGGTGCATTTTTAGCTAGGAGGCTAGTCAGGGGTCTAGCGATTTGAGAAAATATTTTGATGAAACATCTATCGAACTCTGCATGGCCTAGAAAGCTACGAATGCCTTTCATATTCATGGGAGGTGGAAGTTGTTCAATGACTTCAATTTTTGCTCTATCCACTTCTATCCCATGTTTAGACACACTGTGTCCTAGCACTATTCCTTCTTGGACAATAAAGTGACATTTCTCCCAATTTAGGACTAAGTGCTTTTCTTCACACCATTGTAAGATTTTGTCTAAATTCTCAAGACAATTATTGAAGGTTTTTCCATAAACAGTAAAGTCATCCATGAACACCTCTGTAAGGAAATGGACCCTAGGCCCATTTACTTTGGATTTTGGTGTTTGATGACCAACACAATCAAATTGGACTAATGAATTTGCAAGTGTTTGTTTTGTAGTCCAACAGGGTGCAAGAAGTGACTTGGATGAAGACGATGTGATGATCCGATGATCAACACCTTAAGAAAGACCTTAGGAGCACAAGAAAAGACCCAAGATATCAAGCAAAGTCCAAGCATGAAGATAGGAACCAAGCCGTATGCAAGATCATGAAGAAACGAGCTCGTAGACGCGACTGGATGCAAGGACCGGACACTGGAAGCGCGACCGACGCTGGACCGGTGGCTCGGCATAGGCGACCGGACGCTGGTGGAAATCGACCGGACGTAGAAATGCAGCGTCTGATCGAGTACAAGAGGTTCTAGGCGCGTGAAACTACGATCGGACGCTGGTAGCGTCCGATCGGTGGTTCATGGCTGCAACGGTCAGGACGACCGGACACGTCCGGTCAGGACGATTCAGCGTCCGGTCAGTAGCAGTTTCATGGGAATTCGACCCCAACGGCTACTTCTCAGTGGGGCTTATAAATACAACCCCCAACCGGCCATTTGAGTGTGTGGAGCTGAGGAAACATACCAAGGGTTGATACACCATTTGAGTGATCTCCACATGCATAGTGCTTAGTGTTTTATTAGGTGATTAGCATAAGTGCTTTGCGAAGTGCTTAGGTTGATTAGACCACCGCTTATGCGCTTGCTCTAGGTGTTTGCCTAGTGTTTAGTGAGGTTTATACCTCTTGCCACCCCGTGCTTGTGAGCACAAGTGTTGTACATCGGAGGGGCTTGAAGTCTTGCGAGATCACACCAACCACGTTTGTGGTGTGGCCGCCACCGTGTACCGGAGGGAACAAGGGCCCGCGGCATTTCTGGCACGGAAGCTTGAAATAGTGAAGATGGCGTGGGAAGCATCCGGTGAGAGGCGTTGCCGAGAGGCACATCAGTCGGAGACCCAACTATAGTTGCGTGGGGAAGGCCCAAGGCGTATCCACGAAGTTACCCAACCAGGAGCTTGGCCCTTGCCTGAGGGGCTCCAACAAGGACTAGGGGGAAGCTTGTGCGCTTTCTCGATACCCTCGATAAAAAGTAACCGGAGTCATCGATGGGGAGTTTTGCCATAATCTCTACCTTGCTCTTTAGCTGCCGCATTACATTGTATTACATTTACTACATTTGCGGTAGAGATAGGCAACACACTCTAGCAAAATCCATAGTTACGCATCTAGATAGCTTAATCTAGTGTAAAAATATAGGTTTTGCCTATGGTTAGAAAAAGACGGCCATATTTTAGAGTTAGAATTTAAAGTTGCCTAATTCACGACCCCCCTCAGTTAGGCGTCATGGTCCCTGTCAATTGGTATCAGAGCCGGTTGGGCTCATATTTGGACCTTTGGCTTAACCGCGTGTATTGAGCCGACGCTATTTGTAGAGTGGTTGGATGGATACCGCTAGGCCTCCACAATTTGCAATGGCACTAACTTCCCATACTATAAAGCTAGAATGGCTTGCCACCTTGAGGCGGTTGATTTGGGTGTATGGGAGAGTCACTCGTGATGGGATGAAACCCATCAAGAATCCCAAAAACCCACAAAAGAGTGACGAAAATAGAAATGCATTTCAATGCTATGAGCTAAGAATTGCTTGTTTGAATCCTTTAGCATGGATGGTGTTTGACCAGTGTTCACCTTAAATACGGCACATGAAATTTGTTAAAACTCCAAGAGCTCCATGACGGCACAAGTAATGTCCATGAGCAAAAACATTGTTCTAGCCAAGCAAAATTATGATTCCTTTGCTATGAATGATGATGAGCTTGTTCGTGATATGTATTCTCGATTGAATCTAATCATCAATGAGCTCCATTCAATAGGATTATTAAAGCTAGATGATGCAGACATCGTGAGGAAGATCATCTCCGTTCTACCACAAAAGAAATATGCAAGCATCATCACCATCCTTCACAACATGGAGAACTTGAGCACCATGACCCCCGGCATTGTCATTGGAAAGCTAGTGGCATTTGAAATGTCACGTAAGATGGGTCAAGGAGAAGCATCTTCATCAAGCAAAGGCAAAGCTCTCGCTTGTAGTGAGAAGAAAAAGATGAAGGGCAAGAAAGTTGAGTCAAGCTCAAGCTCAAGCTTCCTCAAGTGAAGAAGAAGATGAGGATGATGATGATGATATGAAGATTCAAGTGATGATGATCAATCTTCCTCCTCCACCTCCGACCTTGATGAAGAATCAATCAAATTAATCAACAAGGTGGAGAAGATGATCCAAAGGCTCAATGTCAAGGGTGTGCCCATCCAAATTCAAGATCTCATTTTCACCAATCAAAGAAATGAGCAAGAAAGAGAGGATGCTACGGATGCGGCGAGATGGGGCACTTTGTGGAAGTTTGTCCCAAACAAGCCCACACCCAAGGCAAAGAAGAAGGCATGCAAGAACAAAGCCCTCACATCAATAAGGTCATGGGATGATTCTTCAAGTGAAGAAGATCATCACAAGAGGCAGGGCGCAAGCACTCATCATCAAGCTCTTCTTGTGTGCCTTATGGCACGAGGTAATGAAAGCTCATCCTCTAGTGAGAGTGATAGTGATGATGATTTGCCTTCTTATAATACAATTGTGCAACAAAATCTTAAATATGCTAAAGTTTGCACTAGTCAACAAAAGAAGCTCAAAAATTTAAAAGAAGAGCTAGGTAGTTCACAAGAAGCATACAAAATTTGCTTGAACAATATGAAAACTTTGCAAATCTCAATGTTGAACTATCTACTAAAATTGAGCAACTTGAGGCTAGTGCAACAACAAGTGCATGCACAATTAATGATAAGCAACTTGAAAAGAAAAATGAAAAATTAAAAGAAAAGTTAGCTAGCTCACAAAATGATTATCAAAGTTTGCTTGCTAAAATGGAAATCATGTGCAAACATTGTGATGAGCTAACAAATAAAGTTGCTAATCTTGAGGCCGTCAAAAATACCCCACCAAGGCATCTAAAAGAAATGACATAATTAAAAAGGATGCATCTACCTCTTGCAATGATTTATGTTTAGACTCACCTTTGTGCAACCAAGCTTGTGTTGAGAAAGTGATTGTAGATACATGCACACAAGAGGTTGCAAAAGAGAATGAGCAACTCAAGCAAGAAGTAGCTCGCCTCACCAAGGACTTGACTCAAGTGAAAGGCAAGGCGAAGCAAACCCAACTTCATCAAGATAACACCGTCAAGGGAGTGAAGAAGCTTGATGAAGGACAAACCATGGTTTGCTACGTGTGCCACAAAAGGCCACAAGTCCTATGAGTGCAAGGTGAAGAATGGGGGAGGAGCAAAGAAGGAGAAAAAGCAAACAAGCAAGCTCTCCAACACCTACACCAACAAGGTGGACAAGAAGGCCTCCACACCTTATTTGATTTGACTATACAACATATGCATACAAGTATGCTATATGTTTATCCTATCTCTAAAAATCCACATAAATCATTTTAGAAGTAGGAGAAAACAAAGAAGGCAAAACATTACTATGCCTTGGTGAGGATTTATACACCATTGAGTTACTTGAGATGCCATTTGAGGAGTATAAAGTGAACTATGCTTTTGCTTGAGAAAACTTTCAAAACTCCAAGTTGCTAAGACATGAAATTGGGAAGATAAATTTGTTTCGAGAACTGTTCCACTTTTCAACAACCCAAGGAAACATGTTAGCTAATGCCACAAATCCCACTTTGTGTAAGGAATGTGTTGGTATAACCCTTATGTAGGCCATATATCTTAGGATGTTATGCTCATGATTACTTTTATCTCTAACTCTGCTCGAGGATGAGCAAAGGGCTAAGTGTGGGGGAGTTTCTTGGAGGTCCTTAACTCACTTTTAACCACCAGCACTCATATAAAATCCATCCAAATGAACACCAAACTTAGAAATAGGGTTCATAACTGACAAAGTTCCATGAGTTTTGGTGATTCATCAATTATAGGAGGACATGTCGGGATAACTCAAGAAACATGTCAAAAGTACACAAAACATAGAAAGACAAACACCGATATGAGCCTAGGGGGAAGGCCCACTTACCATTCAAATCATGGCCCAGTCCGGTGGAGAAAGAAGACCAAAACCCATATCAAATCAATTCTAAATGGCACCAAACTCTACACACCCATCTAGAGGCCCAAGGAAAGCAACCCACTGAAGATGGGGCCATTTGACTTGGTTGGGGTGTGCGGTCGCACCACCACTGGCGCCTCTCGAGCCCATTTTTGGTAGGTTGTCAGCTACCGCCTTTGCAATGATAGTTCCTTAGGGGTTGGCCAGGTTCAATGTATGCAGGACGTTAGTTGAGGTTGGTTTGGTGCTTTAATGAGGGGATCAAGCATATTCCAAGGATGATTCCCTCCTCTCCACCTATAAAAGGAGGCTCCCTCCTCCTCATTTCAACAACACACCAAGGAAGAAGAGCTACACCACAAGAGCATCATTCCAAAGGGCTTAGGCCCTAGCAAGCTAGTAGACTTGGTTAGGGAGAGATGTGAGGGAGAGTACATGGAAGCACCGGGCTTGTCGGTGTTTCCCCAACTTGTACCTCAACATGTTCTCCCGCTAAGTGAGTGCTCATGTTTTCTATGGAATTAAGTCTTTTGATTAGTTAAGCTTTACTCTTACTTGTTTGTGGGTTCATCGTTCATCCATGCGATGAATACTCTAGTAGAGGGCCTGGATGAAGATGGATAACCCTACACAATGCTAGAGTAGTAGTCGATAGCGTAGACATGGTGTCTAGGCTAGAGGCTACCTTCATTTGCCTCGTTCCCCATGGTTGAGGGGTAGGCAGTAGGTGGTGATAGCCCTGTTAGTCCCTTGTAACCCCCACATTCAGGTTTGACATAGAGCTATAGGTCGGTATTGCTTGGCAGACCAGGTGTAAGATGGTGCCTAAAGTGAGCAAGTAGAAGTAGAGCTTATCTATCCTTAGACCCTAAAACCATAGGAATCCTTCTCAACCTCTACCAACTCTACCCTTGTGTTGTCCTTGGATGAATTAGCTAGTAGAATACCTCTGTTCCCTGTTAAAATACGATACCCTAAATACTTCTAGATGAAATGCTACAATAGTAATTCCGTGTGCTTGTAGATTATTTTTGTATGCATTAAGAAATACCCATAGGCATGTGTTGGTATTTTTTTTAACACACACAAAAAACTCTGCAAGTGCACAAATACCGTTGTAGCTTTTAGCCGAGAGTATTCTAGAGTATCGATTTCCATGAGGAACGTGAAGTGTGTTGGCATTCATTATCAATCAAATCTGACCACAAATTAAGACACAAAAAGAGCAAAAATAAGCAATCTTGATAACAAGCATTTACTACTAACCAAGTTCCACATGTATTTGGAGAAAGTTATTTTGCAGGTCACAAACACAAATACATGGAATAATTCACCAAAAGGCGCTTTTCAATGCTGATTTGCGCAAATGAACAAGGAAGAAGCCCATCAACTTAGTGCAAACCAGGCAAAAGACCACAGAGTAGGGATCCATTTATAGTGAAGCAACCTGATTTCCATGAAGAGAAATCCACAGAGTCAAGGTGTAATATGACTATTGTAGATCATACTACCCAAATCCTAGTTGAATACCACATCCATACAACGATAATATCAGAGTACAAATAGTGCAGAATTACATAATTTATTACATCGCCGCATTGGCATAATCAAAAGTAGCATTCATTCAGAACAGCTTGAAGATAAGATCACCAAACTCGAGCATAGGCATGAACCCCTCAACCGTCAAACTCCTCGGAGCTATACTCCTCAGCAGAACCTGTGTGCCACAATTTATCAGTATGATTTGTACTGGCCACTCCCACCCTATGAGCATTGCTTTGTGGAAATTGGATGCAAGTTGAATATAATCAAAAGGAACCTATAAGGCTAGGGTTTCCTATGTTTTAGCGTATCATGTATATTATAATAGTTGGTCCAGTTTTAACACCACTCCCACACCCATTCCACCCCATTTCCATCTAGAGCCAGGTTTCGATCCTGGGATCGATTTACCACCTTCTACCACAACCATACCATCGCTTAGTTGATAGGCCAACTCCCTCTCAGCACTATCTCAAGGCCCGTAGCCCCTGGCTATGACCGACACTCTCTCACTAGGAAAGAAGAGAAGGACTCATCTCATTATCTAGTTTAAGCGAAACCCAGGAAAGGTCCATAGCCGACAAGTCGGTATATGTATCGATCGATCAACCAAACACTCTATAGAGGTTTTACATACCACAAGATTGACCATCCTCAGAGCCATGTATCTCCTAGGTAGAATTACGGTCGCTTGCTAGCCTAGAACGATGCTACCCTACCTCTCAGCCCTAGAACATCCCAAGTCTAGTCTAGGATGGCTGATACTGTAAGTCATAGACAGAGCCGGGGCCCTCCGGATGTCAAGAGCTGGGTCCACAAGGCCTCCTGAAGTCTTAGGAGGGTGTGGGGGAAACCGCGCGCCCTGTACCTCCTTGCACACATTCACCTAGCAATAGTGGCATCGTCTACCAAGTAGTCCGACCGTCCCGCACCATATAGGGCGAGTGTGATGTAAAGGATTCCTGGTGAGTCTGAGTACTAGTAAGTCCTTAGGGATGATTAAGCCAGAATGTCTCCATCAGGGTTTCCATTTACCATGCCGCCACAGCACCTCTACCCCGGGCTCCACCTCTCCAAGGTTCACACCCAAGGCCACCTCCAATTACCATTTACCCACCATAGGTATTCCATATCCAAGTGCCCAGGTAGCACCACATGGCAAGACTTGCCCCAGGCTCGTCATATACTCCAACTTGGTCGACACAACCCTCACCCTCCATGCACCCAAGTCACACACGCAGCACTCTCCCCATAATTCAGATAACGCTAGTTTCCACCATGCATCAATGTAGTACAAGCGTAGTAGAAGTAATAAGTAATGAAATATAGCAGCAAGCATGTGACTAGTCTAACAGTAGGGTGAGCAGGGGTAAGGTTGCGTCAAGGTAAAGGCCAACAAGAAAGCATACTACCATGCAAGTCCTATCATAGTGAGATCATAACAATAAAGTAAAGCAACAGTAGTTCTACATTAGCCATGCGTAATAGGTGCTACGAGGTTGGGTGGGATGTGGCACCTTTAGTGTAGTCGTCTCCGTACTCCTCATGGTACTCTCGGTCCTCATCCATCTGGTTCTCCTTCGAGTCTACAATCGATCGCATTATAGTCACGTTAGCGACGTCTATAGATTAGCACAAAGAAGCAATGAAAATTCAAAAGAGCCAAATGCACTCAAACATGGGTTCGTTGCGTAGAGCTTGATTTTAGATGAATTTTGGTCCTAGTCTTGTATTTTTCTGAGGTCGTATGAATTAGTTATGTATTTCCGAAGATTAAATTAAGGCTGATTAATTCATGGCTGACACGTGTCACACTGTGATTGGTTCACGTGACATGTAGGGATACAGCTGGTGTGGTGGTCGGAGAGGTCACCGAAGTGGTCAGAAAGGTTGCCATGGTGGTCGGCGAGATCACCTCAGTGGTTAGAGAGGTTGCCTAGGTGGTCGGAGAGGTTGCCTAGGTGGTCGGAGAGCTTGCCTAGGTGGTCGGAGAGATCACGAGGGTGGTCGCTGAGATCGCCGTCATGGTCGGAAGGCTAGCCAAAGTCCCCGACGCTGGCGTGGTCTCATCATTGTCATGACGTTAGCATGGCGCCATCCAAGCTAAACTGTGGCTGTTAGGTGGGTCCGAGGTCAAACGGTGTCTGATAGGTGAGGCGCGGTTCATGGTGAACCCACCTATGTTGGTCCATAGACCACAGAGCTGGTCTATGAAGGACTTGGTCCACTTACTCCTTCCCAGTGTTTGATTCACATGCACCTAGTGCACGGATGTGTGGCCGGTGAGGGGAAAATCCCAATCTTCTTCCCCGTCATGCTCCCACCGGTGGTGAGCTCATCAGCGAGCCCCTCTAGCGGCACGGGTGCGCAACTAAGGTGGGCAAAAGCTTGGCCAGGCCATAGCGGGTGTCCCGGTGAAGTTAACATGGTGGTCGGGCAGCTCTAGTTGGCTGGCCATGGTGAATGGCGGCGTGGGTTCATCGGCGTGCATGGTCAGGGCTGCAGCGATAGTTAGAGCCCAGTTGGAGGAGCATGTGTGCTCCATGGTGCTTCTATGACCATGGTAGGTGTGTTGAAGGAGCTCCTGGTGCTCCTAGTGGGTCCGGCCATGGTGGTGGGGCAAAGTGGAGGTGGTGGCACTCTAACGAGGTGCGGTGCGGCAACGCAGGCTCCGATGGGCTTCATTCTCGGCTAAGGTAAGCATGGTGTGTCTCCCGTCATGGCAGAGCTGGTCAGGGTGTCAACATCGCCTTTACCACGATGTAAAAGACGCGGTGGTCTCACCATGGTTGTGCTCTGGCCATGGTGAGTGCGTGCGTGCGTGCGATGCGTTTGTCTGGCATAAGCAGAGCGCTCGGTGCTGGCGTTCCTAAGCTAAGGGCTTGGCGTTGCCCTCTTTCTTCCCTTTGCTTTGCGTTTCTGTTTGGCTCAACAAGAGGGTCATGGTGGTCCTTCTATGCTACTGGTTGGCTAAGCCGGAGCAAGAGCTCATGCTCCGACGTGGTCCATTCATGGCGTCCAAGAGGCTAGGTGTGGTCGTGCCAGTGTTCCCGAGCTGCTAGGGGTCGATGAGGTCAGGCCTTGGGCTAGTGCACGTGTGGTGCGTGTGTAGCATGTCCAAGAGTAGGAATGCTCAGCCTCTATGTTTCCTAGGCGTGGGGACGCAGTGGCATTCATGGCGAGTACGGCGAGTGGTGAACGACGTGGCTCACCATAGGGCTTGTGGCGGTAGGATGGCGGTGCAGTGGCGAGGTGAGGCCATGATGAGGCAATGTAGTGCTGTGCTGAGTAGCTATGTCGCCGTAGCCAATCGGGGCGGCACTCCTAGCTCCAGCAAGGTTCGGTTCCATAGTGGCTTCCTTCCTCCTCCCTCTCTCTCAGCTTGACGTGGTGTGGTGTTGTGCCACCAATGGTGGCGGCGAACGGGCTGAGGGTTAGGGCTCACAGGTGTTGGCTTTTATAGCCGAGCTCCAAGGGCTTCAATGGCAGATGGTGATCGGGGGTGGTGATGCGTGCGGCGCATCCGATGGCTTGCGTGTGGTAGCATAGGCACGGTGCAAGGGGGAATAGGGTCATGCGATGTGCGTGACCCTAGGCCTGTGCCTGCCACGCTGGTCGGCTCCTGGTCGCGTGGGGAGAAGTTGGCATGGGGAGGAAGAAGATGCTACTGTGCTGACAAGCGGGGTCAGGTCATCAGGCGCTTGGCGCGATGTGGCTGCGTGCGGTGTGTGATGGCTGACAAGCGAGCCCGACTTGTCAGCGGCTATGTGCATGAAAGGGCAGGCTCGGCTAGGCTGGGCTGGCTAGCTTGGGCTGAGCTGCTGGCTGTGAGGCCCTCTCTCTTCACCTCTCTTATTCCTTTTCTTTTGTTCTTTGTTTGTTTGCTTAAGGCATTTGCTCATCAAAGGATTATTTAGCAAGCTTAATAGTTGTTTGGTGATTTTTAATTAGCATAACATAAGGCAAAAGAAGAATCCAACTCAAAAGTGGTATAAATATGCAGGCAAGGTTCATTTATTTAGGGAACTTAATCACATGTTTATGCCAAGAGTTATGCCATGCTTATGTGTTGACTTAGGTTGGGGTTAGACCTAATGCATCTCTTAGGTTGGGTTCCTATACATGACACTCATCAACACATGGGAGTTTTAAGAAAAGTTTTGTAGTTGGTATTTTTGTGTATGGATTTTTGGGTTGTTACAGTCCTACCCCCTTAACAGAATCTCGTCCTCGATATTAAAATGGTACGTACCCTTCGAAAAGATAAGGATAGTTTAGTCGGAGATCAGACTCTTTCTCCCATGTTGCTTCTCTCTGAGTGTGGTTGCTCCATTGGATCTTGCACATAGAAATAGTTTTGCTTCGGGTCTCTTTGGTATCTCTTCCCAGAATTCTGATAGGATGTTCTTTATACTCAAGAGTATCTTGAATGTCAAGTGTATCAGTTGGAACTACTTCATCGGGCACTCTCAAACACTTGCGTAGCTGTGAGACATGGATTACGGGATGTACACCCATCAATTCCTTAGGTAGCTCAAGTTTGTAGGTGAGCTTTCCAATCCTCTTGCAAATCTTGTATGGGCCAACAAATCTAGGGGCTAGCTTTCCTTTCACATGGAATCTGATAGTTCCATGTAGCGGGGATACCTTGAGATAGATGAAGTCTCCCACATTGAACTCAAGTTCTCTTCTCCTTTTGTCAGCATAGCTCTTGTATCGACTTTGAGCAATCCTCAAATTCTCCTTCACTTGAGCAACTCCTTCTTCTGCATCTTGGATCTTAGCGGAATCAAAGAATGATCTTTCGCCTGGTTGAGACCACATCAAAGGTGTCTTACAAGGTCTACCATACAAAGCTTCAAACGGCGACATCTTGATACTAGCTTGGTAGCTGTTGTTGTAAGAGAACTCTGCATAGGGTAGGCATTTCTCCCAATTAGAGCCATAATTTAGTACACTAGCATGAAGCATGTCTTCTAAAATCTGATTTACTCGTTCAGTCTGTCCATCTGTTTGTGGGTGATAAGCGGTACTGAAATCAAGTTTGGTTCCGATGGACTGGTGCAGAGCTTCCCAAAATCGGGACACAAACTGAGGACCATGATCAGATACAATACTAGAGGGAGCTCCATGCAGTCTGAGAATATGCTCAACATATAGGTCCGCTAACTTTTCGGCATTGGCCTTGGTCTTAACTGGTACAAAGTGAGCAATCTTGGTCAAACGATCAACAATCACCCAGATAGAATCATTGCCTTTCTGTGAACGGGGCAATCCAACTATGAAATCCATGGATATGCTCTCCCACTTCCACTCGGGAATGTCAAGAGGCTTTAGCAATCCTGCAGGCCTTTGATGTTTAACCTTAACTCTATTATAGGTGTCACATCAGGCCACATGTTCCGCAATGTCTATCTTCATGCCTTTCCACCAAAAGTGTTTCTTCAAGTCCTGATACATCTTTGCATTTCTAGGGTGGATACAGTACTTAGAATCATGGGCCTCAGATAGAATTTCCTCTCATAATGCTGGATCAGAAGGGACACAAATTCTGTCCTTGAACCAGATGGTTCCTTGTTCATCTTCTTGGTGGTTGGTCTTGTAGCCTAGTTTCATCAGACCACAGAGATATTCAATCTCTTCACAACTTTTCTGAGCTTGACAAATGCGATCTATGAGATCATACTATATGTGGAGCTCATTCAATAAGCCATGCGGTAGTATCTCAAGTTAGAAATCTTCAATCTCTTCCTTGAGCTTAGGTGGTACGGATTCAGTGATCAAAGTGTGGCAGTAATTCTTGCGACTGAGAGCATCTGCAACTACATTAGCTTTTCCCAGATGATAGTGAATTTCCAGGTCATAGTCCTTGATCAACTCCAGCCATCGGCGTTGCCTCATATTTAGATCTTCCTGAGTGAAAAAGTACTTCAAACTCTTGTGATCCATATAGATATCACACTTGTTGCCTATCAAGTAGTGTCTCCAGATCTTCAAGGCATGCACAATTGCTGCTAACTCAAGATCATGGGTTGGGTAATGGTTCTCATGTTCTTTCAACTATCGAGACGCATATGCTATCACTCTTCCATCTTGCATCAGTACACAACCAAGTCCTTGATGGGATGCATCACAATAGACCACAAAATCTTTGCTGATATCAGGCAATGCTAGCACAAGAGTTGTGGTAAGCTTCTGTTTCAGTTCCTAGAAGCTTTGTTCGCACACAGGTGTCCATTCAAACTCCTTAGTCTTCTTTAGAAGGTTGGTCATTGTTCGGGCTATTTTGGAGAAGTTCTCAATGAATCGGCGATAATATCCAGCCAATCCCAAGAAACTTTTGACTTCTATCACATTATGGGGTTAACCCCACTCTTCCACGGCTTCAATATTGGCTGGGTCAACTACGACACCTTTAGCTGATAGTACATGGCCTAGGAAGGCAACTTTCTATAGCCAAAACTCGCATTTGCTAAACTTTGCGTAGAGCTGATGTTGGGCAAGTTTCTCAAGCATAGTTCTCAGATGATGTTCATGTTCTTCAGTGGTGGGTGAGTAGACAAGGATGTCATCAATGAATACTACCATGAACTTATCTAGTTTATTCATGAAAACCTTATTCATCATGTTCATGAAGTAGGCGGGAGCATTCGTGAGTCCAAAGGATACCACAGTGAACTCAAACTACCCATACCTAGTCACAAAAGCTGTCTTCGGGATGTCACTCTCTCAAATCTTCATCTGATGATAGCCAGATCTAAGATCAATCTTGGAGAAATACTTGGCATCTCGAAGCTAATCAAGCAGATCATCAATCCTTGGCAAGGGGTACTTGTTCTTGATGGTGACTGCATTCAAGTTCCGATAGTCAATGCACATTCTCATTGAGCCATCCTTCTTCTTAACAAACAGAACGGGGGATCCCTAGGGTGAAGCACTGGGTCTGATGTATCCCTTTGAGATGAGCTCATCAAGCTATTTCTTGAGCTCGGCCAGTTCATCAACTGACATGCGATAGGGTCTCTTGGCAATAGGTCCTATTCCTGGCAAAAGATCAATAATGAACTCTACATCATGGTCTAGTGGCATACCCGGTAATTCTTCAGGGAATACATTGGGATAGTCTTTGACCACAAGCACATCATGAACTGTCTTCTCCTCTTTTTGTGATTCTGAGCTTGCTTTAAGGGCACATAGAATAGAGGTAGACTTTCTAGACTGGGGTTCACATCTAATGACTTGGCCTGATGGGTGGGTCACTTGGACATATCTAGGTGAACATGATATGATACCTTGGTGAATGGTTAACCAATCCATACCTAAGATGACATCTAGGTTTGTGGAAGGTAACAGGGTTAGGTCGGCTTTAAAGATAAGACCTTTAATGGTAAGACTCACTCCCTTACAGATGTGGGTGCATTTTAGGTCTCCCAAAGGTGAACTGGTGATGATAGGCTTTTCACGTGGGGTTATAGGCAGGTCATGTTCTCGTGCAAACTTGGATGATATTTAAGAAAAAGTTGCTCTAGAGTCAAATAGAACTGATGCAGTATTGCCATTAACTAAAAACATACCGTATACCACGTCAAGGGTAGCCTATGCTTCCTCGGCGTCCAGATGGTTGAGATGTCCTCGGGTAGCAGATCCCTTGAACTGAGACTTCTGAGTAGCTAAGTTCTGTGGGCACTCGGCGGCTTTGTGACCTGGTTGGCCACAAGCAAAATAGGTGAAAGGCATACCGCCTGTAGGGGTTGGCATGGGTGCCTTCTAGTTTCTAGTGCTTGGTGTAGAGCGGTTCTATGCTAGGTGTTCATTCATAGAGCGGGAACGGTTGAAACGGTCTTGTGTGTTGCGGTCCTAAGCATAATGGTCCCGGGTGTAATGATCCTAAGCAAGGCGAGAGTATTTGGCAGTGTAGCCTCCACTACCCCTACTCGATCCAAGGTTGTCATCCCTGTAGTGGCGAGAGCGTTCCCTGGGTGGTGCATCCCTGTGGAACCTCTTGCGATCACGGCCATAGAAGGACCCCTCAGGCTTACGCTTCCTCTCCCTATCCTCCTCTCCAGCTTCAGCACAGTCTTTCTTAATCTGGATGCAGTGATCCACTAGAGCACACAACGTGCTACTCTTAATACCGCCAAACTTTAGCTTGATTTGTGGTTTAAGTCCCTTGTGGTAATAGTATAGCTTCTCCTTCTCAGAGTTGACAACATAGGAAGGTGCATAGCGCAGAAGGTTGGTGAAATGAGTAGTGTACTCCATTACCTTGTCCTTTCCCATCTGGATGTTATGAAACTCCATGGCTTTGGCCTCCATAACACCCTTGGGAATGTGATACTCAGTGAATGCTTTGGTGAACTCTTCCCACGAGATGTTGGCAGGGTCCTCATGGGAATCACTGAAACTATCCCACCAGGTGCGTGTTGCACCTTTGAGCTGGTGTGTGGTAGCTCCAACACACTCATCGTCGGTGAATGTAGTGAGGTCAAGCTTCTTCTCCATCTCATTGAGCCAGTCATTGGCCATAAGCGGGTCAGGGTCGGTGCCATCATAGGTAGGTGGCCTTAGCTTTAGAAATCCCTCCAGCTTCCTCTGGAAGTCATTATGCTGACCTCCCTAGTGATAGTTTGCTCTGTCAACAAGAGCTGCAAGAAGCTGGGTCTGTTGCGCCATCACCTCTGCCAGGGTTGGTGGTGGTGATGGCGGAATGTTCTCTTCTTCAAGCGGCGGGGTATTCTCTAGGTTGAAGGGTATCCCTCCACGTCCACGGCCATGGCCACAACCATGGTTGTTGCCACCATGCCCCCCGTTTGGTTCGACTGGTTCGAGGGTGGGCGCACGTCCACGGTTCATTAGGCGATCAGATCGGCGGTTCGGCATCTATAGCACGGATCATAGGAATTTTAGTGTTTGTGCCATTTTAGTATGATTACATGATTTTGATGATTTAAAGAAAATCATTTATACTATCCAACACTCATTACAAAGGAGCAATAAGATCCATAAGATGCAATAAGATCCAAAACATTCATTACATGGGTTTTATTACATAGCATCATCTCCAGTAGCTACACTTGAAGATGTGCGAGAATCGTACTATGCATAATGTATCATAATACATCTCATAAGGGGTACATCTTGGGATACAACTTACGGAAGCTATTGACATGACTCATGACCACGTAGGGTCATTCTACTCTAACTCGTACACCATAGCTAGGATATGACTGTTCTCGATCTTGATCTCCTCGTCAGACTTGTGAAGTCAGGACACGTACTTTAAGGCCTCGGTGAGCTCCTCAGTAGGCTTGGCTCTAGGTAGGGTAGGGCAGGCATCTAGGTTGAGGTGAGTCAGGGCAAACTCAAACTCCTCTATCCTAGGCTTTGTCTTGCTGCGAATCTCCTTGGGTAGCTGATCCTACATACCCTTCATCTCCCTGAGGCGCTTCTTGTCAGACTTCTGCCAAGCCTGCCAAGTCCTCTCACACTTGTCCTATAGGTACTCGTTCTACCTGAGTGCCTCGATCAGGTGACCTTGGTTGCGAATGGCCTTCTTCCTGAACTCCTCTAGCTCCTAAGTCATGGTCTTGTTCTTAGATTGGATTTTCAGCATATCAATCCCCTTGGACCTCTCTCTTTCTCCTCTATGGTTGAACTCGGTCTTCTTGTCGTCCAACTCTCTTTGCAACTCTAAGACCTTGCTATCGAGGTAGCAGTTCCTGTTGCCTAGGTTGGCGGCTTTGTCCTATAAGTCTGCGACCTTGGTTCTGTGGACTTCTTCTCGACGGTTGAGCTTGTCCTATAGCTTGGCAACTATCGCAAGTAGACTAGCTCGCTCCTATGCTCTCTATGAGTCTTGCTCCTGGTACTCCCATAGAAGGGCCTGGTCCTATTGTCTCCTCTGCTCCAGCTGGGTCACGTACCTGTCCTGCTCCAGTAGGTGGATAGCTGAGACACAAAGGCATCTATCCTCCTCGGCAAAGATAATTCTGCCAGCTGCGAAGCTCTGCTCACTAGGGGTAAAACTGAGGTCGAGGGCCTAGGGAAGTAGACGGTACTCTGTCATCTTTAGGTGCTCATAGTGGTCCCTCATCACTCTGCGAAGTGCCTTGTGTGAGATAGCTTGCAGTCCTTCCTCGACTGTGTCCTCTATGGTCAACTCGGTGAAAGCAGGGACAGAAGGTAAGGTAGTGCTAGCTGGGAACTCGGCTAAGGTGATAATCGGTCCTTCGATTCCTCCTTCCTGAGTTGGCTTCATGATGCAGGTGACCTTGACAAGCTCGTCAGGGACTCCTAACGTGATGAGAACTCGACAGAGGGTCTATGCAAAACCCCCGAGCTCACGTAGGTCAAAGGTAAGCTTGGCGTGGTTTAGAGGTAGTGGTCCTAGAGGTGGCCAGTCGACGTTCGTTGCCATTTGTATGTTTTTAAGGGATAGGTGTTAGCAGGTCAATAATAGATAAGCCTTGCATAAAAGTAAATGTAGGGTCGGTATATAACCGAAAGAGGGGCTGTTCACGTTCTATTCTATCATCCATTTCTAAGGGTTTTGTCCTTTGGTCAAGTATGGCTCTGATACTAATTGAAGCGACCTGATTTCCATGAAGACAAGTCCACAGAGTCGAGGTGTAATATGACCATTGTAGATCATATTACCCAAATCCCAGTTGAATACCACATCCATATAATGATAATATCAAAGTACAAATAGTGCAGAATTACATAATTTATTACATTGCCGCATTGGCGGAATCAAAAGTAGCATTCATTTAGAACAGCTTGAAGATAAGATCGCCAAACTCGAGCGTAGGCACGAACCCCTCAACCGTCAAACTCCTTGAAGCTATACTCCTCAGCAGAACCTATGTGCCAAAATTTATCAGTACGATTTGTACTGGCCACTCCCACCCTATGAGCATTGCTTTGTGGAAATTGGATGCAAGTTGAATATAATCAAAAGGAACCTATATGGCTAGGGTTTCCTATGTTTTAGCGTATCATGTATATTATAATAGTTGGTCCAGTTTTAACACCATTCCCACACCCATTCCACCCCATTTCCATCTAGAGCCAGGTTTTGATCCTAGGATCGATTTACCACCTTCTACCACAACCATACCATCGCTTAGTCAACAGGCCAACTCCCTCTTGGCACTATCTCAAGGCCCGTAGCCGCTGGCTATGACTGACACTCTCTCACTGGGAAAGAAGAGAAGGACTCATCTCATTATCTAGTTTAAGCGAAACTCAGGAAAGGTCCATAGCCGACAAGTCGGTATATGCATCGATCGATCAACCAAACACTCTATAGAGGTTTTACATACCACAAGATTGACCATCCTTAGAGCCATGTATCTCCTAGGTAGAATTATGGTCGCTTGCTAGCCTAGAACGATGCCACCCTACCTCTCAGCCCTGGAACATCCCAAGTCTAGTCTAGGATGGCTGATACTATAAGTCGTAGATAGAGCTGGGGCCCTCCGGATGTCAAGAGCCGGGTCCATAAGGCCTCCTGAAGTCTTAGGAGGGTGTGGGTGAAACTGTGTGCCCCGTACCTCCTTGCACACATTCACCTAGCAGTAGTGGCATCATCTACCAAGTAGTCCGACCGTCCCACACCATATAGGGCGAGTGTGATGTAAAGGATTCCCGGTGAGTCTGAGTACTAGTAAGTCCTTAGGGATGATTAAGCCAGAATGTCTCCATTAGGGTTTCCATTTACCATGCCACCACAGCACCTCTACCCTGGGCTCCACCTCTCCGAGGTTCACACCCAAGGCCACCTCCAATTACCATTTACCCGCCATAGGTATTCCATATCCAAGTGCCCAGGTAGCACCACATGGCAAGAGTTGCCCCAGGCTTGTCATATACTCCAACTTGGTCGACACAACCCTCACCCTCCATGCACCCAAGTCACACACGCAGCACTCTCCCCATAATTCAAATAACACTAGTTTCCACCATGCATCAATGTAGTACAAGCGTAGTAGAAGTAATAAGTAATGAAATATAGCAGCAAGCATGTGACTAGTCTAACAGTAGGGTGAGTAGGGGTAAGGTTGCATCAAGGTAAAGGCCATCAAGAAAGCATACTACCATGCAAGTCCTATCATAGTGAGATCATAACAATAAAGTAAAGCAACATCAGTTCTACATTAGCCATGCGTAATAGGTGCTATGAGGTTGGGTGGGATGTGGCACCTTCAGTGTAGTCGTCTCCATACTCCTCACGGTACTCTCGGTCCTCGTTCGTCTGGTTCTCCTCTGAGTCTACAATCGATCGCATTATAGTCGCGTTAGCGACGTCTATATATTAGCACAAAGAAGCAATGAAAATTCAAATGAGCCAAATGCACTCAAACATGGGTTCATTGCGTAGGGCTTGATTTTAGATGAATTTTGGTCCTAGTCTTGTATTTTTCTGAGGTCGTATGAATTAGTTATGTATTTCTGAAGATTAAATTAAGGCTGATTAATTCATGGCTGACACGTGTCACACTGTGACTGGTTCATGTGGCATGTAGGGATACAGTTGGTATGGTGGTCGAAGAGGTCGCTGAAGTGGTCGAAAGGGTTGCCGTAGTGGTCGGCGAGATCGCTGAGGTGGTCGGCGAGATCGCCTCAGTGGTCGGAGAGGTTGCCTAGGTGGTCGGAGAGGTTGCCTAGGTGGTCGAAGAGATCGTGGGGGTGGTCGGTGAGATTGCCATTGTGGTCAAAAGGCTAGCCGAAGTCCCCGACGCTAGCGTGGTCTCATCATCGTCATGACGTCAGCATGGCACCATCTGAGCTAAACTGCGGCTGTCAAGTGGGTCCGGGGTCAAACGGTGTCTGACAGGTGAGGCGCGGTTCATGGTGAACCCGCCTACATTGGTCCATAGACCGCAGAGCTGGTCTATGAAGGACTTGGTCCACTTACTCCTTCCCAGTGTTCGATTCACGTGCACCTAGTGCACGGACGTGTGGCCGGCGAGGAGAAAATCCCAATCTTCTTCCCCGTCGTGCTCCCACCGGTGGTGAGCTCATCGGCGTGCCCCTCTAGCAGCGCGGGTGTGCAACTAAGGTGGGCAAAATCTTGGCCAGGCCATAGCAGGTGTCTCAATGAAGTTAACGTGGTGGTCGGGCGGCTCTAGTTGGCTGGCCGTGGTGAATGGCGGCGTGAGTTCATCGGCGTGCATGGTCAGGGCTGCAGCGATAGTGAGAGCCTAGTTGGAGGAGCGTGTGTGCTCCACGGTGCTTCTATGACCATGGTAGGTGTGTTGAAGGAGCTCCTAGTGCTCCCAGTGGCTCCAACCATGGTGGTGGGGCAAAGCGGAGGCGGTGGCACTCCAACAAGGTGTGGTGCGGCAACACGGGCTCCGATGGGCTTCATTCTCGGGTAAGGTAAGCGCGGTGTGTCTCCTATCATGGCGGAGCTAGTCAGGGTGTCAACATCACCTTTACCATGATGTTAAAGACGCGGTGGTCTCGCCATTGTTGTGCTCTGGCCATGGTGAGTGCGTGCGTGCGTGCGATGCGTTTGTCTGGCATAAGCAGAGCGCTCGGCGCTGGCGTTCCTGAGCTGAGGGCTCGGCATTGCCCCCTTTCTTCCCTTTGCTTTGTGTTTCCGTTTGGCTCAACAAGAGGGTCGTGGTGGTCCTTCTATGCTACCGGTTGGCTAAGCTGGAGCAAGAGCTCATGCTCCGACGTGATCCATTCATGGCGTCCGAGAGGCTATGTGTGGTCATGCCGGTGTTCCCGAGCTGCTAGGGGTCAGTGAGGTCAGGCCTTAGGCTGGTGCGCATGTGGTGCATGTGCAGCGTGTCTAGGAGCGGGAATGCTCCACCTCTGCGTTTCCCAGGCACGGGGATGCGGTGGCGTTCCTGGCGAGTACGACAAGTGGCGAATGACGTGGCTCACCGTAGGGCTCGTGGTGGTAGGATGGCGGTGCAGTGGCTAGGCGAGGCCGTGATGAGGTGATGCAGTGCCATGCCGAGCAGCTACGTCACTGCAGCCGATCGGGGCGGCGCTCCTGGCTCCGACGAGGCCGGTTCCACAGCAGCTTCCTTCCTCCTCCCTCTCTCTCGGCTTGATGCGGTGTGGTGCTATGCCACCAGCGGCGGCGGCGAACGGGCTAAGGGTTAGGGCTCATGGGCGTTGGCTTTTATAGCCAAGCTCTAAGGGCTCCAATGGCGGACAGTGATCGGGCAGTGGTGATGCGTGCGATGCATCCAATGGCTTGCGTGCCGTAGCATAGGCATGGCACAAGGGGGAACAGGGTCATGCAATGTGCATGACCCTAGGCTTGCGCCTGCCACGCTGGTCGGCTCCCGGTCATGTGGGGAGAAGTTGGCATGGGGAGGAAGAAGATGCTACTGTGCTGACAAGCAGGGTCAGGTCGTCAGGCACTTGGCGCGATGTGGCTGTGTGCAGCGCGTGATGGCTAATGAGCTAGCCTAACTTGTCAGTGGCTGTGTGCGTGAAAGGGCAGGTGAGGCTCGGCTAGGCTGGCTAGCTTAGGCCGAGCTACTGGCTGCGAGGCCCTCTCTCTTCACCTCTCTTTTTCCTTTTCTTTTGTTCTTTGTTTGTTTGCTTAAGGCATTTGCTCATCAAAGGATTATTTAGCAAGCTTAGTAGTTGTTTGGTGATTTTTAATTAGCATAACATAAGGCAAAAGAAGAATCCAACTCATAAGTGGTATAAATATGCAAGCAAGGTTCATTTATTTAGGGAACTTAATCACATGTTTATGCCAAGAGTTATGCCATGCTTATGTGTTGACTTGGGTTAGGGTTAGACCTAATGCATCTCTTAGGTTGGGTTCCTATACATGACACTCATCAACACATGGGAGTTTTAAGAAAAGTTTTGTAGTTGGTATTTTGGGTGTATGGATTTTTGGGTTGTTACATATAGCCGATGGCCTACCATGTGAAGGCGATGGAGAGTGGCCACGGTCAAGGGGTGGCTAACCCCTAAGGGTAGGCGACCCCCTGCCGGTGCTGCCCAGCCACACCTCACTCTAGCGATGGCATGCCCCCTTGCTGAGGCGGTGCATCCCATGCTTTCACACCGAAGATAGACATAGGCACCGCCTTGCTCTTGTATAAATAGAGGGGTACCCCTCCCTCTCTCAACACACTTCACTTGAGCATCACCTTAGTCTCTAGTAGTACTAGCTTTACTTTTAGTACCTTTAGAGCAAGGCAAAGCTACCTTGGAGAGCTTCGCTTTTTGCTAATCATAGTGATGATGCTAAGAAATACCAACAAGCATTTCTGGCATTGATGTCAGGGATGGATTCTACCTCCATACTTGGTGATTGCATTTAGAAATGCCAACAAGCATTTCTAGCGCCGTTGTCGAGGAATGCATAATTGATTAAAGAATCTAGTAGGACATGTTCATGATAATATGCATGTAAGGTAGCCATTGTTTATGCCGGGTAACATTGCTTGTTTTCTCCTATTATGGACGAAAATAGGATAGTGTATAATTGGTTCTGACCTACCGAACAACTACACTCAAAATCTAGAGGCACTCCTAAGGAAGAAATGGTCTCATGCCGCTTCTTCTTCTGTTACTCTTCCAACAGTCAAACCAGTCACCCCCACACCATCTGCTACTCCAATCATGGCCATGACCCTCCGCAACTACTCCATCCCTGCTATTGCCAATGTGCCCATTGGTCCTGCTATCAATGTTGGGGATGGGAACTTCGAGCTCCATACCGGCCTCATCACGATTGTGCAGGAAAACCAATTCCATGGTTTGCCAAGTGAGGATGCAAATGCACATCTCCAAAACTTCCTCGAATTATGTGACATGATCGTCATCAAGGATGTCACACCTTAGTGTCAGGCTCTGATTGTTTCCCTTCTCCCTCTCGTGGAAGGTGAAGCAGTGGTTTTACAAGGAAAAGGAAGCTATCAAGACGTGGGACAAATGTTCCGTGGCGTTCCTCGCCAAGTTCTTCCCCATGGGCAAAACCAATGCCCTGAGGGGATGAATTTTGAACTTCTAGCAAAGCTCCATGGAGACCATTCCTGAGGCATGGGAGGGGCTATAGGACTACATCCAAGTATGCCCACACCACAAGATTGAAAACTAGTTAGTGCTCCAAAAATTTTATGATGGATTATTACCCATGTCTAGGGGCCACCTTGACACTACTGTTGGAGGTGTCTTCCTTTCCCTCACCATTGATGGAGCCATGGCTGTCATCAATAAAATGGTGTCGAATAAAAGCTAGGGGAGGAAAGGAAAACACAAAACGAAATGCATATCGTGAAGGAGACAGATATGCTTTTCACAAAAATAGATTTTTTGATGAAAAGACTGGAGGAATAGGCCCAAGAGAAAGATGCCATGACAGGCACTGTCTAGGACATTGACTCACACATGATGTGTGAAGTCTGTGGGAACATTGGCCATTCGGGGAATGATTGCCCGAAACCCGTGAAGAAGCTGCCTTCATCAACAACATGTATCGCTAACTAGGTAATAACGGGTGGAATAACCAATCCCACCCACAAGGTAAATCGAACATCAATTCCAACTACAATTCGAATCAACCTTCTTTAAAAGACTTGGTATTTGGCCAAGCCAAAATAAATGAAAATCTAACTAAAAAGCTTACAACCAATGATAAAATTCTTGAAAATATAAATTCTCAAATCAAAGGCTTAACTTCTACTGTTAAAAACCAATTGAGCTTTAATAAAATGATAGAAACACATCTAGCTCAAATAGCTACCGTAATTCCTATTGATAGTAGTGGAAAAATTCCTGCTCAACTTGAAAATTCTCGTGAAAATGTAAAAGTGGTGACCACAAGGGGTGCTAAGACCACTCATGATCCACCAAACCCTAACTAGTCTATAGGAAAGGCAAAAGAACACCAGGAGGCCAAACCTTCAACAAAAGAAAAAGAACAAGAAGAGGAGACAACACCAAACGACTCCATCGACACCAGCTACCTGCCATTTCCCACAAGGAACTACAAATAGGCCATGGACGAGCAATTCGCTCGTTTTGTTGAGATGATCGAGAAGATACATGTCAGCGTCCTCCTGATGGATGTCTTACATGTACCTTCCTATGCCAAGTACATCAAGGACATCATCAACAACAAGCGGCCACTACCATCCATGGAGGTCGTCAAGCTGACAAAAGAGTGTATCGCTGCTATACTCGACTTCCCTGAAAAGAAAAAGGATCCTGGTGCACCATAATCTCATGTTCCATTAGGATCCAATACTTCGACCAAGCCTTGTGCGACCTTAGGGCTAGCATAAGCATTATGCCCAAAGCTATCTTCGACAAGCTGAACCTCACGCAATTGATGCCAACACCAATGATGCTTCAGTTGGCCAATTCGATCGTCCGCTACCCAGTAGGGATAGCCGAAGATATTCCTGTGAAAATCTGGGATTGCTACATCCCTATCAACTTTGTGGTGCTCGACATGGAGGTCGCTAAAGAATCAACCCTCATCCTTGGACGACCCTTCTTGAGCACTGTAGGAGCTCAAATTGATGTTGGAGCCAGAGAAATCCGCTTCAATATCCATGGTAACGAAGAAAAATTTGCATTCAGGCCTAGGAAGGAGCAATGCTCCATGATGTGTATCAAATACAGGCCAAACCCGCAAGGCCTAAGGGAGGTCCATATCCAACCTCAAATGGTGGATAGACCTATGAAAATAGAACAAAGAAATCAAAATGAAGCCAGAGCAAAAGAAGGATAAAATGACAAAAGACAAGACCCCAAAAGCCATTCCCACACCACAAAAGAAGAACAAAATGGTGTGGAGACTAAAAGAAGAAGCTTCAAAGTCTGTCACTACACCACCGAGGACAAACAAGATGGTGTGTAGGCCAAAGAAAGAGCAGCCCTCTGCATCCACTTCTCTGAGATTGGGCGCTCCATCAAGCAAGAACTGAACGGGGAAGTGTCCTACTCATTGGACCTTAAAAGGTGAGTCCTTACCAAAGGTAAAATTGGTAGTTATCTTTATAATCATACTCAAGTTTTGATTTTCTATTTTATACATTAATAAAGGAAAATGATATTAATAAAGTTTACCACTTCACCTCTATTCCCATTAAATAAATCATGCTTCTTTAGTACAAAGTATACTTTGGTTTGAGGCATGGTTAGTATACGATCATGTCTTCATAGGCTTTTTAAAATTAAGCAGGGTGCTTAGGTTATCTAGCCTACCTTGATTAGATAATTAATCACTGAACCAAAAATACTCAGTATGAACATTAGTCGATACATTAAATCAAAACAAAATAACCTACCTCAAAGTCATCATCTTGCAACGAGCAAGCTTGGGGGTGGACCCTCGTAGAGGTAAGTAGTATCTTTTATTTTCCGCATTTTAATTTTCACATTATTTATTGCATTTATTTATTAGCATTTAAAAAATAAAAAATCTAAAATCTAAAAAATGAAATATGATAAAAACAACAAAAATATTCATTCCATTCTCATATGTGATTTAGGAATGTTTATGATTCTCCTTTGTTGAAATGATTAATAGTTGCTCTGTATATAATTCATCTGTGCCTAGGCTGTAACTTCGTATTCCCCAAGATTTAAGTTTGTTGGCTAAAATGTCTCATCCTAAAACTTGAAACTTGTAGGTTGCAAAAGCATTATCATTTTCTAAGTTGTTGCAAGTTAAGATATGGTAAATAGAATATGCTATGACTTTATTCTAAGAGAAACTTGATATCCGGAGTTTTTTATTTTAAAAATACTAAAATCAAAAGTTCCTCAATGGTTATGAATTCCTACCACGGCCATATGACATGATTCAAATTCAAACCTTAGTCATATGCTACTTATATTCACATTGAGTTTTGTCAAATTGTTGTGACCCTTGTAGAGATTCTCATCATGCACCTATGATCAAAATTCATGAACACCCACATATAAAAATACTCTTACACTGAGAGTTACACAAAAATATGTTTTATGTCCACCCAAAATAAAAACTCCATTCATTTATCATGAGTCTTTCTCTCCAAAGTTTTCATATGCCAAAAAAAAGTATGGCGCTATGCTAAAAAAAGAGAGACATGTGAAGCTCTCAAAATAGAAAAAGAAAAAAATGGAGCACATGAAGGTTCCAAAGTATTGAAAAAAGAAGAGAGAAATATAGCCCATACTTCCAAGGCAATTAATCAAAAGGGAGAAAATCATGATCAAAGGAGTACCAAAAATATTAGGAATAGGAAAATATTCCACACACTTGCACATCTTGATCAAAGTGTATGACTAGCATCTCCTTGGATTCGGTTTTTGACTTAGCAATATATGTGATGTAAGTATGCCTCTCATTCATACCTACCTACAACTCCACTCAAAGCCTTTTAGGGATAGGATGAAAAGAAGGCAAAACAATCAAAGCCTTGGTAAGGACCATACACATTGAGCGATTAAGTGAATTATTTGAGGAACTTACATATTATTTTGCAAAACTCATAAAACCTCTGGATAGAAGGTTGACCAAAGGATGAATGATTAGTAATTCTGTTAAAACCGTTCTATCTTGTCACTACCTAAGACTTGGAAAAGCAATAAGCCCTATAGGGATTAAGTTAAAAGGGTGGATAGAATGCCAACTTATTTAAATTGAGGAAGAATACTTTGTTATAGGCATGGCACTTGTGAATTATATTTAGCATTGTAGCAACTCCTGATCAACAACCAACAACTTAGTTATTTGCTCGGAACAAGCAAAGGTTAAGCTTTTGGGATCTTGTTGGCGGTCATTACAGATCAAATTCGACTGCCAATTAAGACACAAAAAGAGGAGAAATAAATAATCTTGATCACATATGCATTTACTACTAACCAAGTTCTGCATGTATTTGGAGAACGTTATTTTGTAGGTCACAATCACAAATACATGGAATAATTCACCGAAAGACGCTTTTCGACGTTGATTTGTGCAAAGGAACAAGGGAAACGCCCAATAACTTAGTGCAAATAGGGCAAAACACCACAGAGCAGGGATCCATGTCCATCCCATGGCATGCCAGGCCAAGACAGTGGTGAGTGGCCATGATCAAGGGGCGGACGACCCCCTGCTGGCACTGCTCAGTCGTGCCTCGCTTGGACGGTGGCATGCCCCCATGTTGAGGTGGTGCATCCCATGCTTTTGTGCCAAAGATAGATAGAAGCAATGCCTTGCTCTTGTATAAATAGAGGGGTACCCCTCCCTCTCTCAACACACTTCACTTGAGCATCACCTCACACACCTCACTCTCAAGTAGTAGTAGCTTTACTTTTTTGTAGCTTTAGAGCAAGGCAAAGCTACCTTGGAGAACTTGGCTCCTTGGAAGAAGAGACCTTTGGGTATGAATAGAGATATGAGTTCTTCCAAAGTTACGCTCTCATATGATATTTATAGTCATACTTATGAACTAGAGTATAGTTATTGTGTTATAATCTTGATAGATGAACTAGTCTATAGTTTATGTGTCATGAAAGTAGCACACTTAACTTTATGCTTAAACACTCATATAAGTTATATAATCAGAATTAGAGCAAAGTTGAGGTGGCAGTTCATCATGCCGTTAGGTGTGCCCAAGTTCTTTACCTATCGATCCGTAGGGTCTGGGACCTAGGGGGATTTGGGTAGTTTCTATATACACAAGCGTGGTGCTTGGGTATGGAGAGATAGGTGAATGCATTGTCCCTTTCCACGGTTGAGGGGTAGGTGGCAGGTGGTGATAGCCCTATCCATCCCTTGTAATCCCGCCATGTTCGACTAGGGTGTAGTCGTCTAAATTGTCACATGAGGTTGCTGGCAGACCAGTACTCGGTGGCCTCCCGACCTGCTTCACACTTAGCCCTAAGACTAATTATGTAACTTGTATGATCATTAACTAATCTTTGTATGACTATACTAGACCAATACCTGCTTGACTAGGATTATTCTTTTATTCTTTCTTTTGTATTTTATCCTTTGAGGAATACCAAGTGTGTGTCCACCATCTTGAAATCACCATTCTTACCCCTATTATAAATATTGGTGTAATTGCAAGCATTATTATTCAAGTTCATATCCATACTAGACTCTTAATCAAATGCCTTCCTTTGGGAAAAATATAAATAACGATACCCTGAATACTTTCGGGTAAAATGCTACAATGATAGCTCCATGCACTTGCGGATAATATTTAAAATTGTTAAGGAACTATCATGGCTGTTACTTAGTGGCATTGCTAATCATAGTGATGATGCTAAGAAATACCAACAAGCATTTCTAGCGCTGTTGTTGGGGATGGATTCTATCTCCATACAAGGTGATTGCATTTAGAAATGCCAACAAAGTGCTATAGTAAGAATCAAGGTCATCTAAAGATAAAGATAGAATAGAGTTTTTGTGGGTAGAGAGGGATTTTCTATGGCTTATACTAGATAACTAAGGATCAGGCTTACTATACTTTACTTACTTTGGAGCAACAATACCTTTCTAACTCTCGAAGGAGGTGACAAAAAGTAGTCGGGGGAAGGATGCCTAAGCTCTATGAAACACCAATCCTAACATGGTGGATTGCAATGGCCTGACAGAGCTGTCACTCTAGGGCTACCACAACTAACCGTGAGACTGAGCGCAAACTTAGATAAACTCTAGCCTAGACACCATGTATATGCTAATGTTTACTACTCTAATCATGATCTATAATTAGTATACTCGATGTAAGCAGAGTTCCCATAAATAAAATAAAGTAAAGACTAAATTTAATTAAATAAAGAACTTAGAAGTACTAATAGAAGAACCTGGATGTAACTCAAAGATGAATTAGTTCCATAGAGGTACAAAGTTGAGAAGAATCCGATAGATCTGGCTTCTCCTCAAATCTCTATCCTCTCCTCCCTCCCTATTTTCTATAATTCAACTAGATGAGAATCATCTAGAGGGACACTACTACAATTTGTGTATGAAATAATGAAGCTCTGGAGCATAGGGTGTGTAGATGTGTGCCTCCTAGAGGGGTCTGGGCATCCTTATATAGGCCGAGGTGGAGTAGAGGGCAAGGAATCACCACATCATTGTTCTGTGTCAACTCCCTCAATCACCATTGGATAAACTGACCTAAAACCATCTTAAAATCAAGGGTCCAGATCTTAGGAAGGCGTACGAGGCGGTAGAGGGCGAGGGGCCTCTATAATGGGCTGACCCGCCTCACCACTGGGCCGGCTAGCCTACTACTGTGGCAGGTGGGCCTTCCCTTCAAGTGGTGAGTCCTAGGCTCCGTCTTGAGTTGACTTTCGTAGGTTTCATGAGTTGAATCACTTGTTGATGTCGATTTGCCTATTTGGAGTGTATGACAGTGTTCCTAAGAGCTATTTTCTGGATAATTCTTCCTACATCCAAATATTTACCCAAACTTGTGGAATTCATTAGTTTAAAACCCTATGCCTATGTTTGGTGATGAACCTAAGTGTATGTGTAGAGTATATTAATGGTTTATGATTGACATTAACAACCATCAACAAGTTCCTCCATGCTTGTTCTTTGCTCATCCTCGAGTAAAGGTTGGAATAAACATAAACATAGCTTTTCAAGATATAGGACTATCCTATGGATTATTCCAAAAACATTCCTTGTACATGCGGGATATGTGGTGTGGCTAACATATCTCCTTAAGCGGTTGAAAAGTGGAACAACTCTCGAAGCGAAGTCATCTTCCCAAATTCTCATCTCAGTAACTTGGAGTATTTAAAATTTTCACAAGAAAGGTATATTCACTTTATACTCCTCAAATGGTACTCTCAAATCGCTCAATGGTGTATGATTCCTTACCAAAGCATAGCACTGTGTTGCCATCTTTTGTGTCATCCTACTTCTAAAAAGCTTATGTGGAGTTTTAGGTAGTGATAAAATATGTAGCATACTTACCTTGCATATATTGTAAAGTCAAAACCCAGATCTCAGGAGGGAAATGTCATACTCTTAGATCAAGATGTGCATGCGTGTGGAATATTTGGTGGCTAACTTAATTCTACTATGCTCCTTAGAAACATATCTCTCTCTTGAAACTTAGAAATATTTTTGCAAGAGATCAGGGGCTATTTTTGTTTTCTTCTTTTTTTCTCTCCAATTTTTAGGCGGGCATCTAAGTACCCATTGTTTCAATATCTTGGACACTTTTGTGTCCATTTTTTCTTTCTCTTTTTTTTCTTTTGCATAGCCCATGTCTCTTTTTTCAATAAAACTTTTCAACAGAGATATTCACAAGAACTTGGAGCATTTATTTGGTGGAATCCTAACAAACATATTTTTGCGTTCACCCCAATGTAGGAGGAGTAAAACATTTTGAGGTGGATGAAAAGTATGTTTTTGCATACTTCAAGTGTAGAAGCAGCACATATATGTGGTGTGTACGTGATCTTGATCTTGGGAGCATGATAAATCTCTCAACAAGGGTTAATAAGACTTGATAAAACTCAACACAAAGCAAGTAGCTTATGTGGAAGGTTTGTATCCTACAAGTGCGTATATAGCTCGGGTAGGAATTTATCACCATTAAGGAGTATGTGACACTATGATTTTATAATATTTTATTAAAAACAAATTCTCCAAGCACTTTGATTCGAACTGGTAGGATTTCTAAGCTAGAACTATATCACACTCCACAACAAATTAGTCAATAAAACTTTCCTATATTATATTTTTCCCACAAGCAACAAGTATATGTAAGGAATAAACTTATGCATGCCAATCTTAAAGCGCTATATTCATATTCACTTTCAAAATTTTAACTCTAAGTGTGAATCTTGGTTCTTTTTTCTTTTTTTGATTTGCATGTTTACACAAGTGGAAATACAGGGAGTAAGCATATGAACTAGTGAAAGAAACAAACCAAATTCTAAAAGTTGTGTGCAGGCTCCTTCATCAGTTCATGATGTGCTTCAATGCTTTTGTTCACATGGGAGTAATGCACACCCCCACACTTCTTTGAAACTATACCTAGCTTTTATTCATTGACAGAAAATGGTGAAAACACAAGGGACTCTTCTAGTGAGAGACACCAGAGAGTCAAAAAATTTATTGAACTTATTGAATTAGCCTAAGATGTAGAAGGAAATAAGAACAAGATTGAACTTTCTAGATTGGGTCATTAAATTGCAAAAATTCAATCAAGTCAATTTCTTCTATTTTTTTAGGTTCAAGAAAAACTTTCAAATGTTGACCATTTACCTTGAATGTGTTACCTGTATCATCTTGAAGCATGATGGCACCATGCGACGATGCTTCAATCACCTTGAATGGCCCTTTCCATTTGCTTTGAAGTTTTCCATGACCGAAGAGCTTTACTCTTGAGTTGAATAGTAGAACCTTATCTCTAGGCTTGAACTCATTGTGCTTGATTCTCTTGTCATGCCATCTTTTGATCCTCTCTTTGTAAATCTTGGAGCTATGATAAGCCTTCTCTCTTCATTCTTCTAGCTTAGATATTTGCATCTGACGATTCTTGCCAGCTAGATGAAGATCCATGTTCCACTTCTTGATTGCCCAATGGGCCCTAAATTCCAATTCAATAAGAAAATGGCATGTTTTTTCATATACAAGCTGATAAGGTGACATACATATGGGTGTTTTGTATGCCATTCGATATGCCCATAGTGCATCATGAAGTTTGTACTTCCATTTCTTCCCCATCTCATCTGTGGTCTTTTGCAAAATGTTCTTGACTTGATTATTTGATGTTTTAGCTTGACTGCTTGTTTGGGGATGGTATGGAGTTGCAATGTTGTGCTTGACTCCATATTCTGCCAGGAACTGACGGAAAGTCTTGTCGATGAAATGTGGCCCTCCATCACTAATGACCAATCGAGGTGTTCCAAATCATGAGAATATCACTTCATGGAACATCTTCTTGGCATGCTTGGAGTCAACAGCCAGACATGGTAATACTTCTACCCATTTGGACACATAATGAACTGCTACCAAGATGTATTCAGCATCTCTAGACTTTGGGAATGGTCCCATGTAGTTAATCCTCTATACATCAAACAACTCCACTTGGAGGTTGTTCATGAGTGGCATTGCATCCTGAGCATTAATGTTTCCATGTTTCTGGCATCTAGCACATCTTCTAACAAACTCCTTTATATCTTGATACATTGTTGGCCAGAAGAATCTGCTTTGCCAAATCTTAGCACTTGTACAGAATGCTTCATAATGTCCTCCATAGGATGATGCATGACATCTGTCTATGATTTTCTTGGTTTCAAACATGGGGACACATCTCCATAGCAATCAATCTTGATAGACCCAAAAAAGATATGGATCATCCCACAAGTAGAAACAACTTTCATCCTTAAGTTTCCTCTTGTCTTCCCTTGGTGAAACATAACCTGCAACCATATAGTTCCCAATATTTGCAAACCATGGGTCAAATTCTATTACCTTGATGAGTGTGTCATCCCTTAGATAGTCATTAATAGGTGACTCATGTGTTTCCTTATATTGAAGTCTAGACAAGTGATTGGCTACCGTGTTCTCTACTCCTTTCTTATCTCGTATTTCTATGTCAAACTCTTGGAGCAAGAGAATCCATTGGATCAACCGAGGTTTAGCATCTTTCTTAGTGAGGAGGTATTTAAGAGCAGCATGGTTTGTATAAATAATTACCTTCGCTCCCACTAAGTAAGATCTAAACTTGTCTATTGCAAAGACAATAGCCAACAACTCTTTTTCAGTCATAGCATACTTGAGCTGTGGTCCGAACAAGGTTTTGCTAGCATAGGATATAGTATAGTGCTTTTTACCCTTTGTTTGGCCAAGAACGACTCCTACAACAAAGTTGCTAACATCACACATGATCTCAAAGGGTAGCTTCCGATCAGGTGGTTGTATGATTAGAGCTGAAGTGAGTGCTTCTTAAGGATTCGAAAAGCTTCATGGCATTCATTATTAAAAATGAAAGGTGCATTTTTAGCTAGGAGGCTAGTCAGGGGTCTAGCGATTTGAGAAAATATTTTGATGAAACATCTATCGAACTCTGCATGGCCTAGAAAGCTACGAATGCCTTTCATATTCATGGGAGGTGGAAGTTGTTCAATGACTTCAATTTTTGCTCTATCCACTTCTATCCCATGTTTAGACACACTGTGTCCTAGCACTATTCCTTCTTGGACAATAAAGTGACATTTCTCCCAATTTAGGACTAAGTGCTTTTCTTCACACCATTGTAAGATTTTGTCTAAATTCTCAAGACAATTATTGAAGGTTTTTCCATAAACAGTAAAGTCATCCATGAACACCTCTGTAAGGAAAATGGACCCTAGGCCCATTTACTTTGGATTTTGGTGTTTGATGACCAACACAATCAAATTGGACTAATGAATTTGCAAGTGTTTGTTTTGTAGTCCAACAGGGTGCAAGAAGTGACTTGGATGAAGACGATGTGATGATCCGATGATCAACACCTTAAGAAAGACCTTAGGAGCACAAGAAAAGACCCAAGATATCAAGCAAAGTCCAAGCATGAAGATAGGAACCAAGCCGTATGCAAGATCATGAAGAAACGAGCTCGTAGACGCGACTGGATGCAAGGACCGGACACTGGAAGCGCGACCGAACGCTGGACCGGTGGCTCGGCAGATAGGCGACCGGACGCTGGTGGAAATCGACCGGACGTAGAAATGCAGCGTCTGATCGAGTACAAAGAGGTTCTAGGCGCGTGAAACTACGATCGGACGCTGGTAGCGTCCGATCGGTGGTTCATGGCTGCAACGGTCAGGACGACCGGACACGTCCGGTCAGGACGATTCAGCGTCCGGTCAGTAGCAGTTTCATGGGAATTCGACCCCAACGGCTACCTTCTCAGTGGGGCTTATAAATACAACCCCCAACCGGCCATTTGAGGTGTGTGGAGCTGAGGAAACATACCAAGGGTGTTGATACACCATTTGAGTGATCTCCACATGCATAGTGCTTAGTGTTTTATTAGGTGATTAGCATAAGTGCTTTGCGGAGTGCTTAGGTTGATTAGACCACCGCTTATGCGCTTGCTCTAGGTGTTTGCCTAGTGTTTAGTGAGGTTTATACACCTCTTGCCACCCCGTGCTTGTGAGCACAAGTGTTGTACATCGGAGGGCCTTGAAGTCTTGCAAGATCACACCAACCACGTTTGTGGTGTGGCTGCCACCGTGTACTGGAGGGAACAAGGCCCGCGGCATTTCGGCCGGAAGCTTGATAGTGAAGATGGCGGGAGCATCCGGGAGAGGCTTGCCGAGAGGCACATCGGAGACCCACTTGTGCGTGGGGAAGGCCCAAGGCTATCCACGAAGTTACCCAACCAGGAGCTTGGCCCTTGCGAGGGGCTCCAACAAGGACTAGGGGGAAGCTTGTGCGCTTCTCGATACCTCGATAAAAATACCGGAGTCATCGATGGGAGTTTGCATATCTCTACCTTGCTCTTTAGCTTCCGCATTTACATTGATTACTTTACTACATTTGCGGTAGAGATAGCAACACACTAGCAAAACCATAGTTACACATCTAGATAGCTTATCTATTGCATAGGTTTTGCTATGGTTAGAAAAAGAGGCCATAGTTTAGAGTTAGAATTTTAAGTTGCCTAATTCACACCCCCCCCTCTTAGGCGTCATGGTCCCTTCAATTGGTATCAGAGCCGGTTGGCTCATATTTGGACCTTTGGCTTAACCGCTGTTGAGCCGACGCTATTGTAGAGTGGTTGGGATGGATACCGCTAGGCCTCCACAATTTGATGGCACTAACTTCCCATACTATAAAGCTAGAATGGCTTGCCACCTTGAGGCGGTTGATTTGGGTGTATGGAGAGTCACTCGTGATGGGATGAAACCCATCAAGAATCCCAAAAACCCACAAAGAGTGACGAAAAAGAAATGCATTTCAATGCTAGAGCTAAGAATTGCTTGTTTGAATCCTTTAGCATGGATGTGTTTGACCAAGTGTTCACCTTAAATACGGCACATGAAATTTGGTTAAAACTCCAAGAGCTCCATGACGGCACAAGTAATGTCCATGAGCAAAAACATTGTCTAGCCAAGCAAAATTATGATTCCTTTGCTATGAATGATGATGAGCTTGTTCATGATATGTATTCTCATTTGAATCTAATCATCAATGAGCTCCATTCAATAGGATTATTAAAGCTAGATGATGCAGACATCGTGAGGAAGATCATCTCCGTTCTACCACAAAAGAAATATGCAAGCATCATCACCATCCTTCACAACATGGAGAACTTGAGCACCATGACCCCGGGCATTGTCATTGGAAAGCTAGTGGCATTTGAAATGTCACGTAAGATGGGTCAAGGAGAAGCATCTTCATCAAGCAAAGGCAAAGCTCTCGCTTGTAGTGAGAAGAAAAAGATAAAGTGCAAGAAAGTTGAGTCAAGCTCAAGCTCAAGCTCCTCAAGTGAAGAAGAAGATGAGGATGATGATGATGATGATGAAGATTCAAGTGACGATGATCAATCTTCCTCCTCCACCTCTGACCTTGATGAAGAATCAATCAAATTAATCAATAAGGTGGAGAAGATGATCCAAAGGCTCAATGTCAAGGGTGTGCCCATCCAAATTCAAGATCTCATTTTCACCAATCAAAGAAATGAGCAAAGAAAGAGAGGATGCTACGGATGCGGCGAGATGGGGCACTTTGTGGAAGTTTGTCCAAACAAGCCCACACCCAAGGCAAAGAAGAAGGCATGCAAGAACAAAGCCCTCACATCAATAAGGTCATGGGATGATTCTTCAAGTGAAGAAGATCATCACAAGAGGCAAGGGCGCAAGCACTCATCATCAAGCTCTTCTTGTGTGTGCCTTATGGCATGAGGTAATGTAAGCTCATCCTCTAGTGAGAGTGATAGTGATGATGATTTGCCTTCTTATAATACAATTGTGCAAAAAAATCTTAAATATGCTAAAGTTTGCACTAGTCAACAAAAGAAGCTAAAAATTTTAAAAGAAGAGCTAGGTAGTTCACAAGAAGCATACAAAAATTTACTTGAACAATATGAAAACTTTGCAAATCTCAATGTTGAACTATCCACTAAAATTGAGCAACTTGAGGCTAGTGCAACAACAAGTGCATGCACAATTAATGATAAGCAACTTGAAAAGAAAAATGAAAAATTAAAAGAAAAGTTAGCTAGCTCACAAAATGATTATCAAAGTTTGCTTGCTAAAATGGAAATCATGTGCAAACATTGTGATGAGCTAACAAATAAAGTTGCTAATCTTGAGGCCGTCAAAAATACCCCCACCAAGGCATATAAAAAGAAATGACATAATTAAAAGGGATGCATCTACCTCTTGCAATGATTTATGTTTAGACTCACCTTTGTGCAACCAAGCTTGTGTTGAGAAAGTGATTGTAGATACATGCACACAAGAGGTTGCAAAAGAGAATGAGTAACTCAAGCAAGAAGTAGCTCGCCTCACCAAGGACTTGACTCAAGTGAAAGGCAAGGCGAAGCAAACCCAACTTCATCAAGATAACACCATCAAGGGAGTGAAGAAGCTTGATGAAGGACAAACCATGGTTTGCTACGTATGCCACAAAGAAGGCCACAAGTCCTATGAGTGCAAGGTGAAGAATGGGGGAGGAGCAAAGAAGAAGGAGAAAAAGCAAACAAGCAAGCTCTCCAACACCTACACCAACAAGGTGGACAAGAAGGCTTCCACACCTTATCTCTTGAAGAAGAAGAAAAATGACAAGGTGGTGGCCATCAAGGTGAACAAGCAAGCAAACAACGGGGTCAAACACTTTTGGGTGCCAAAGGAAATCATTTCCAACATGAAGAGCACCAAGAAGGTTTGGATCCCGAAAGGGAAGTGAGAAGTCCGTTGAACCTCGGGGAATTTGGAGACTTGGCAAAGTTTGGGTGCATTACATGGGGTGCATCATGATGGACAAAGTCATTGCCAAGTAGGTTACTGAATACTATGGACCCAAATTCCCCTTCCCATGTTAGGTAACTAGATGTCATTACTTTCAGTTAGCATTTATTTCAATTGGTATTGTCTTTCAATTGGTATAATCTTAAAGCATCTAGTTATCTTTTATGCCTAATGTTTGCATTTACATGCTTAAATACTTTGTCATGCATTCAATAGGTATATCATATGGTAGGCTTGCTCGGTTTCATTATCAACCCTTGGAGCAAACCTACATGGTTTAAAATTGTTTAGGAGCATGGCACATAGCTTGTTTTACAATTAATTATCTAATATGTGCCATAGTCCAAATTGTAGATAATCTCTCCTAGATGTCATCTTTCAAATGGTATTATTGATTCTAAAATCAATGTGCATGATTTCTACAAAGTATTCTACTTTTGTGTGCACATATTTAGGGGGAGTATTTCTACAACTTGGATGCTTTGAGACTAACACTTTTTCAAATGGTTTCATTTTTTCAAACATATGTGTAGTAGTCTCATTGTAAGGAAATTGGAGTCCCCTGAGTTAAGCATCATTCTTTAATTGGCATCATCATGTTGATCTCTTTTCATATTTATATGCTTTCTCCATGCATTATATAGATTAAACTCTCTTGTGCAATAAATTGCTATTTATGCATATGCTTTGCTTTCTACCATATGTATGCATACATTTAGGGGGAGCTTAGTCTATATAATGTGAGAGTCAAATTTTGTGATCCATTTCACTCTATAAACAAAAGAATCATGAAATTTGACCCTCCCTTGAGCTACTAATGTCTTCCTTTTTGGTGTTTGATGCCAAAGGGGGAGAATTTGAAGGACCAAAGGCAAGCATCAAGTTGATGTCTACAAGTGGTAATGGTCCAAGAAAGGGAGGAAAGTGGATTATGGATTAGACTAAGTAATGATAAAATTTGTAGGAATCCATAATGACACATAGGGACTTTTGCAAGGGCAAGATGGTCTTCGATTGGTATCTAAGTAGGATTTTCTAGCATCATATAACCTTGCCCTTTGCATTGCATCCTAGCAAGTAGGTAGTTTTTAAATTTCAAAATCTCTATCATTTGCTTGCTTTGGTTGTGTTGTCATCAATCACCAAAAAGGGGGAGATTGTAAGGAAAATGGACCCTAGGCCCATTTACTTTGGATTTTGGTGTTTGATGACCAACACAATCAAATTGGACTAATGAATTTGTAAGTGTTTGTTTTGTAGTCCAACAGGGTGCAAGAAGTGACTTGGACGAAGACGACATGATGATCTGATGATCAACACCTTAAGAAAGACCTTAGGAGCACAAGAAAAGACCCAAGATATCAAACAAAGTCCAAGCATGAAGATAGGAACCAAGCCGTACGCAAGATCATGAAGAAACAAGCTCGCAGACGCGACCGAATGCAAGGACCGAACGCTGGAAGCGCGATTGGACGCTGGACCGATGGCTCAGCAGACAGGCGACCGAACGCGAGGACCGGACGCTAGCGGAAACCGACAGGACACAGAAACGCAGCATCCGATCGAGTACAGAGAGGTTCTAGGCGTGTGAAACTACGACCGGACACGTCTGGTGGTAGGCGACCGGACACTGGCAGCGTTGGATCGGTGGTTCACAGCTACAACGGTCGGGATGACCGGACGCGTCTGGTCAAGACGATTCAGCATCCGGTCAGTAGCAGTTTCGCGGGAATTTGACCCCAACGGCTACCTTCTCAGTGGGGCTTATAAATACAACCCCCAACTGGCCATTTGAGGTGTGTGGAGCTAAGGAAACATACCAAGGGTGTTGATACACCATTTGAGTGATCTCCACATGCATAGTGCTTAGTGTTTTATTAGGTGATTAGCATAAGTGCATTGCGAAGTGCTTAGGTTGATTAGACCACCGCTTATGCACTTGCTCTAGGTGTTTGCCTAGTGTTTAGTGAGGTTTATACACCTCTTGCCACCCCATGCTTGCGAGCACAAGTGGTGTACATCAGAGGGGCTTGAAGTCTTGCTAGATCACACCAACTATGTTTGTGGTGTGGCTGCCACCATGTACTGGAGGGAACAAGGCCCGCGGCGTTTCAGCCGAAAGCTTGATAGTGAAGATGGCGGGGAGCATCCGGGAGAGGCTTGCCGAGAGGCACATCGGAGACCCACTTGCGCATGGGGAAGGCCCGAGGCTATCCACGGAGTTACCCGACTAGGAGCTTGGCCCTTGCGAGGGATTCCTTGTGAGGGGCTCCAACGAGGACTAGGGGGAAGTTTGTGCGCTTCTCGATACCTCGGTAAAAATACCGGAGTCATCGACAAGAGTTTGCATATCTCTACCTTGCTCTTTAGCTTCTGCATTTACATTGATTACTTACTACGTTTGCGGTAGAGATAGCAACACACTAGCAAAACCATAGTTGCACATCTAGATAGCTTATCTATTGCATAGGTTTTTCTAGGGTTAGAAAAAGAGGCCATAGTTTAGAGTTAGAATTTTAAGTTGCCTAATTCACCCCCCCTCTTAGGCGTCACGGTCCCTTCAACCTCCATGATTTTCTCAATCATGTCTAAGAAAATGGACATCATGCACCGTTGGAAGGAAGCTAGGGCATTGCATAATTCGAATGATATTCATCGATATGCGTAAGTTCCATACGGGTATGTGAAAGTGGTCTTACTTTGGTCATCAGGGTGGATCGGAATTTGGTGATATCCGGAATACCCGTCAAGGAAACAAAAGAAGGAATGGTTTGCAAGGTGTTCTAACATTTCATCAATGAATGGCAATGGGAAGTGATCCTTCTTAGTGGCCTTGTTAAGTTTTCGGTAATCAATACACATCCGCCACCCAGTGATAGTTCATTGAGGAATGAGTTCATTCTTTTCATTCCTTACAACTGTCATCCCTCTGTTCTTTGGCATAACTTGGATAGGGCTAACCCACTCACTATGAGGCATGGGATAAATAATCCTAGGATGCAAAAGCTTAAGGACCTCTTTCTTAACAACTTCTCGCATGGCATTGTTAAGCCTCTATTGTGGTTCCCTTGATGGCAAAGAATCAAGATCGATAGGGATATGATGAGTGCAAAGGGTTGGACTAATCCCTATAAGGTCTTGGAGTGAGTAGCCTATGGCTAATTTATGTCTTTGTAGAACAGTGACAAGCTTACGGGTTTCTTCTTGGTTAAGTTTGTTGCTTATGATGATAGGAGTTTCTTGGTTGTTGTTGAGAAACACATATTGTAAGCCATAAGGAAGGGGTTTTAACTCAATTGAGGGTTGTGATGGCCCCTCCATTTGGTCTAGATCAATAGGTTCTACCAGCTCTCCCTCTTCTTGAATGAAATGTTCATCATCAAGAGCTAGTTGGGCCATGTCTTCTAGAGATGCCATTAAGACATCCTCAATAGGGTCTTGTTCAGGTTTGGGTTCTACTATCGCGTTGTTTGAGCATGCAAGCAAGACGACGATAGGAGAATTTCCTAGCTTTAAATTCAAGAGACCTTATTTTGGTCTCTCTTGAAAGAGTGTCCCTAAAGGTACACCAATCAAGAGGGATGTGTCTAAGATGTCATAAATGTGAAAATCTAGACGATACTCAGAGCCTCTTATGCATAAAGGAATAGACCTTATGACCCATAGCTTTCAAGAGTAACTCCCGAAGGAATTCTCAAAAGCTTATGAGATGGGATCAAGGACTCATTGGGGCAAAGTTTATTAGCCAAAGCCTTTGAAATGATATTCATCCCAATGGTAGGACTATAGTGAGCCTCTATGGTTGTTTTCTTTAGGATGCAAGTTAGAACATCTAAGGGGGCAATGATTCGAGCTACCTTAGTGGAGAACTTCGTTTCTTCCAACCACTCATGGCTCATGATGGCTGAGAGTCCTTTAATGTGTTCCATAAGGAAAGACTCATTGTGTGTACCATCGTCATCCTCAAATGGTGTAGAGTGCACCAGAGGCTTCAATTGAACTGGTGAATTTAAGGCATTTCCAAAATCTTTAAAGAGATCTTCCTTGATTACAAAGGGGAAGATGGAAGGATGGTACTCATCATCTTCTAAAGTGTGTTGTGTTCCCTTAGTGGGAGGTTCTTCGGCAACCAAATCATTAGAAGAAATCAAAGGAATTTTAGATTTGGTTGTGCGTGCCTCCTCTTGTTGGTCGACGCTTGGCTCGACTTCTTCTTTAGGAAACTCATCAAAAATGCCAGTATAGGGGGTGTTTTCAAGGATTTTTTGTAGAATGGCTTTCCCTTCACTAATGGTTTTGTGCGAGAATAAACCTCCTAAAGATATGTCAAGGTAGAGAGCAGCTTCCTTGCTAAGACCAAAATGGAAGTGATGTAAAAGGATGTGGTCAGGCAGGGAAAGGTTTGGACCAGAGTTAATAAGGCTCATGAACCTAGCCCAAGCTACACCTAATGTGTCCTTCTCCTTCTATTGAAAGGTTAGAACTTCTATTCGCAAAGCGGCAATTCGAGAAAGGGGGAAGAAAGCAAGACAAAATTTGTCTCGAAGTTCATCCCAACTTCCATCTACTCCTCCTATGGCATGAGCATACCATTGTTTTGCTCTACCCAAAAGGGAGAATGGAAACAATTTCCATTTAATGGTCTCTTCTATCATGCCAGCAATAGTCAGGCAAGAACACAATTGCTCAAATACTCTAAGGTGGGTGTAAGGATTTTTGTCTTCTATGCTAGAGAAGGGTTGCTCCCGAACCATGGCTATGAAAGCAGGACAAAGCTCATAGCCATCTATAAGAATGGGGTGCGAAGATGGCGGAGGCTCAAATAATTCGCCCTTCAGAGCTGAAAGTTGAATGATAGGCATGGAATCCATATGGTAGGGGTGGTTGAAAGAGGTAAAGGGATATACGAACAAATTTGGTTCAAAACTAGCACAGCTACCGTTCCCCAGCAACGGTGCCAGAAAGCTTGTTGGTATTTTTTAACACATACAGGAAAAATCCGCAAGCACATAGATACCAATGTAGCTTTCACCCGAGAGTATTCCAGAGTATCAATTTCCACGAGGAATGTGAAGTGCTCTATTAAGAATCAAGGTCATCTAAAGATAAAGATAGAAAAGAGTTTTTGTGGGTAGAGAGGGATTTTCTGACTTATACTAGATAACTAAGGATTAGACTTACTATACTTTACTTACTTTGGAGCAACAATATCTTTCTAACTCTCGAAGGAGGTGAGAAAAAGTAGTCGGGGGAAGGTTGCCTAAGCTCTATGAAACACCAATCCTAACATGGTGGATTGCAATGGCCTAACAGACCTATCACCTCTGGGGCTACCACAACTAACTTTGAGATTGGGCGCAAACTCAGGTAAACTCTAGCCTAGACACCACGTCTATGCTAACGTTTTCTTCTCTAATCACGATCTATAATTAGAGCACTCGATGCAAGCGGAGTTCCCATAAATAAAATAAAGTAAGGACTGAATTTAATTGAATAAAGAACTTAGAAGTACCAATAGAAGAACCTGGATGTAACTCAAAGATGGATCAAATCCATAGAGGTACAAAGTCAAGAAGAATCCGATAGATTTGCCTTCTCCTCAGATCTCTCTCGTCTCCTCTCTCCCTATTTTATATAATGCAAATAGATGAGAATCATCTAGAGGGACACTACTACAATTTATGTATGATCTAATAAACCTCTAGAGCATAGGGTGTGTAGATGTGTGCATCCTAGAGGGGGTCTAGGCATCCTTATATAGGCTGAGGTGGAGTAGGGGGCAAGGAATCGAGGTGGAGTAGGGGAAAAGGAATCACCACATCATTGATCCACATCAACTCCCTCGGTCACCGTTGGATAAACCAACCTAAAACCATCTTAAAATCAAGGGTCTAGATCTTAGAAAGGCGTACAAGGTGATGGAGGGTGAGGGGCCTCCATAATGGTCCGGCTGACCTCACCACTGGGCTGGCCGGCCAACTACTATGGCTGGTGGGTCCTAGGCTCCATCTTGAGTCGACTTTCACAGGTTTCATGAGTTGAATCACTTGTTGATTTCGGTTTGCCTATTTGGAGTGTATGATAGTGTTCCTAAGAGCAATTTTCTAGATAATTCTTCTTGCATCCAAATATTTACCCAAACTTGTGGAATTCATTAGTTAAAAACCCTATGCCTGTGTTTGGTGATGGAACTAAGTGTATGTGTAGAGTATATTAATGGTTTATGATTGACATTAACAACCATCAATAACTTGCATGCTTGGATTTGTTCTTGTCCTCTATAGCTAGAGCCCTGCATGAGGCCCATAGCTGAGATCGATGGGAGCCTCAATGCTATGACCCATAGTCTTTGCCCATGTCGTCGTCCCCATCATCTCTAGCCATCTATATCACTACTACAGAAATCTTTTTGGAGATGGTCATTTTTGGTTAACTGAGGTAGGCATTGCAACCGCCTTCATCAAAAGGTCTCCATTAATGTAGACATATGGAGGCAGTTTCTTTGCCTACCTCAGTTATTCTATAAAAAAACAAAAAAACCATGGATAAGCCCACCGAGCCCATCCATGCACCACCACCACCGGAGCTTGTAGGATCCGCCACCGATGCACGTCCTCCACCATCGAGCCACAGCCCAATCCATGCCATTATAGGAGGGTGAAGAGGGAGCTACCACTAGATTCGGCCTCCCCGCTGCTGGATCCAGCCTTCACTACAGAAATATCCACTTCTATGATAGAAATCTTATTGATGAATCCACAACTGTCTTAGAAGATCACTTTTTATGAGGAATATTTATGATTCATCATAGATCAGATCCTCAAACCCTCCATATCTATGATAAAATAAGATATCATCACAAAAAAATGTTATAGAAGAGCACAGGGTTTCATCACAGATCACTCGCAGACTCATCTATGATGATCCTCTTTAATACTATGACAACTAGAGCTTCATCATTAAACTAATTACACATCTATGATGAATAATATTCAATTTGTAACAAACAGCGCTTCATCATAAATCTTCACATAGTCCTCTCTCTATCTGATGTGTACCTATGGGACCTGTAGTTACTCATCTGTGACACTTGCAATTCATCATAAAAGTCTTCGCTCGGTCCTTTCTCCATCTGATGTGTACCTATGGGACCCTTCTCCATCTGACCTATGGGACCCAATAGCTTATGTGTCAAGTGTACCTATGGGGCCTTTCTCCATCTCCATCCGCCCTGTGGGACTCGATAGCTTGCATGTCACTTATGCTTGTGGACCCTTCTCCATCCAACCTATGGGACCTGATGACACCTTTCTCCATCTCCATCTGACCTATGGGACCCCGATGTGTACCTATGGGACCCTTCTCCATCTGACCTATGGGACTCAACGGCTTACATGTCACATGTACCTATGGGGCCTTTCTTCATCTCCATCCGACCTATGGGACCCGATGGCTTGCGTGTCACTTGTGCTTATGAGCCCTTCTCCATTCGACATATGGGATCTAATGGCACCTTTCTCCATCTCCATCCAACCTATGGGACCCAACGGCTTGCATGTCAATCACTTGTACCTTGTGTGCCATCAGGGTTTAATAAACTCAAATAAAAAAACAATGAGACCTGGGAGACGAACCCGAGAACTAGAGTAAGGAATGGACTGTCTTCACCATTGCGCTAAACACCTAGTTGTGTTGTCATGTCTTTGGAGTCCTTATAGTAGTATAGATTCTCTGTGTGGATGCCCTATAGGTTGACCTATATATTGGATATCCTTGGTAAGTGGAAACAAATCTGTGCCCATTGGACTTGCGGCGGTGGTGATGGAGGATCCTTGGTGCGCTGTGGTGGCTCAGGCATCCTTTTGGAGGCAAGACGGTGGGGCTCCTGGTGGAGTGTAGCGGCATTGGCATCCATGTCCGTTGTGTGCCACGATAGAGGTGATAGATCCAATCCGTATGTCTCCTTTCTCGCCTTTTCCTGTTCACTTCATTGTTTTGGTCCTTGCTTGAACATGAGGTATACATGAAACATTCTAGCATTGGAGATCTGGTTAGGCCAATGATGATGAAAAGAAGTAGGAGGTGGCACTAGTTGGTTTTCTACTGATGCCTTGGTTTTCTGCATATGTTCAGTGTTCTTACTGTAGATGCATGTGTGCAACTAGGCCTATTAATTATCAAGTGCTTGCTTGATTATACCTATTTGTCTAGGCAAACAAATAGGCCCTTTGCTTCTGCCTTAATCTATTTTTTCTATCTAGTGCTTGATTGATTCTACATTTCTGTTCCATATGCTCTAGTGCCACCAGTGAGTCCTTATGGTATTTTGAACTTGTAACATATCTGAGGCCTCATTTCTATGCCAATGATGTCTACATGGTTGTTAGATGTATTAGGATGCAACTCATATGTTTGCTTTTTATGTCTTTTCCTTGTTGACAATCAAGTTATCCATTTGGTTACAAACAAGAGGAAGGCATTGAAAGCAAATCAAAGCTTTGTGTCCATCATTCACATGACTGGGACCACTAATGTTTAAGCTGCACATGTTTCTACTGATGCCAATGATGATCACTACCACTTGTTCACTGACATTCTACTTGTGAAAACTGAGGAAGCTCCATTAATTGCTACTCTAGTTTGAGTTATACATATCTATGTCATGTTACTCTAAATTTAGATGAGGTCATACCATGAAAATTGTTAATGGTTGTTAAAGTTACACTTTGGTATGAGTTGCGGACTTCACTAATGGATCTTTGTTGGATTATTTTCCACTTTAGTGATCTCATTACTAAGGAAGCTCTAATCCTACTACAAACTAACGATCGAGGCTCTTCAAAATGGAGGAGGCACACAACAAGATGAATGCCCTGGCTAGCCTCACAGAGGATGTCATTTTTGAGATCCTCCGCTGTCGCCCCACTCGCTCCTTGTTCTGCTACAAATGTGTTTGTGACTCCTAGAACCACCTTATCTTGGACTCCAACAACCATAAGAATCTTCCCTAGACTGTGGCTAACTTCTTCTTCAACAGTGAGAATGGCAATCGACACTTCACCAGCGTCCCTAGTGTATGCCCCCTCCTTGGAATTCTTGCCCTTCAACCATGGCAATGTAACTATCTAAGATTGTTGTAATGGCCTCATCCTATGCTGGTGCCTTGGGGCTGATGGATACTGCTATGTTGTCTGCAATCTAATGACCTAGAAGTTTAATATACTGCCACCTAGCACCCATGATGTTGGCCATTCTGTAGGTGAGGCTTGCTTGGGGTTCAATCCAACAGCCTCCTCATACTTCCATGTGATTGAATATATGGATGACGATAGTTTGGGCGCAGGTGTGGAGATCTACACATATGAAACTACAACATGGATCTAGAAGGAATCTGAATGGGGCAAGGATATTGATGTTACATTTTCAAGATCACCAAGTGTGTTTCTTAATGGTTCTCTACACATTAGGGGGACTTTGGGGGGGACTCTAAGATACTTGTTGTGGATATGGAGGGAAGCACATGGAGGAAAATTGATAGGCCTATTGGTCTTCAACACTCTATGCATCAAGCTCAGGGTCACTTGTGTGTATGTACTATTGTTGGTCCCAATGATTCTTAGCTTTCAATCTAGATCCTTGAAGACTATGGTACTAATAATTGGACATTGAAGCATAGGTCAGCACATTGATCCTGTTTGGAAGGATTAATATTAAATTTGGTTTTGTGGATTGTGCTGAGGACTACACAGTGATTACAGTTCACCTAGAATGGAATTTGATTTTTTTTACTAGGGCGGATGGAACAATCATCGCATATGACATGGACCACATAAATGTTCATGTCATCCCTACCCTTGTCTTTCGGTATGGTAGACGTAGCATTAAAAAAGACTTCATCTATAGACCATACTATCTTCCTTATGTTCTCTTGTTCTTGGATTCATTAGCAGAGCAATAAATAAAGCTACATTTGATGTATCTCTCTATCATAGTTGTTAAATGAACCAATGTTGTTTGCTTATCTATGGACATGTTAATTTCCTCAATGATGGATGTCATTATTTCAGCTAAACTATTGTGCCATCTTTGTTTTATTTGCAAATTGAATTATTTATTTGGTGCACACATGTGTTATAGTGCTATTGCAGCTCCTGTCATCGTTTCATCCATTAATTCAGTTGTAGTAGAATACTTATATTGATTTATGATATCATGGGTACATGGTGTATGCTGATGAGGGCACTCCAAAATACACAAAAATGACACTTCAAAAGCACTACAATGCACTCGCCATACTGTACTACTAGGCTAGGTTACTAGTACTAAAAACTACACCTAAAATTGACTTGGTCTTTCTTGACGCCGCTGCCTCTGCGATTGTAATTCACCTAGAATGGAATTTGATTTTCTTTGTTGGGGGAAAGAACCATCATCACATATACACATGGACAGCAGAAAAGTTCATGCCATCCCTACCCTTGCCATTTGATATGGTAGACGTAGTGTCCTGCCAGAGGATCAGAGTTCATCATCAGACCTTACTATCATCCCTATGTTCCCTTGTTCTCAGAAAAAATAGCAGAGGAGTAAATAAAGTTCCATTTGATGTAAGATACGTTGCATTTGATGTATCTTCCTTATGATGGTAGTTGGGAGTTGGGGCATACATGTTGTAAATATTTCCTTATGTTGTTACTCTTCCTTATGTATCTTCCCTTTGCATTTTATGTCATAGATGTTGGTACTCTTTCCTATTAAGTTAGTCCAACTTAAAATTGTAAACGCCATAGTAACAAGCATCATTGGAAAATGAGGAAAACTATGGAGGATACTGTTAGACGCGTTCAAATGCACAGAGGCTAGACTTTCTTACATGTGCAATAACATTTCAACACCAATAGCTCCTCTACTCTGCATTAGACTAAGACAAGACTTGCGGTAGGACTTTCTTACATGTATAATAACATTTCAACACTAATGGCTCCTCTGCTCTGCATTAGACTAAGGTGAGACTTGCTCCTCGCTACAAGGTTCTTGCAAGTTCAAGAAAGATTGACAAAGACACCAAGGCAACAAAAAACAAACAGAAACCAAATGGAGGAGCCACATAGCTATTCAAATTTACTACACACGCAAGAAAGTCTGAGCATTGTAAATCTAACCAGGCCGGACACATCTCACGTTATATAGGGAAACCTATTTCATATGAGTACTATCGTTAAATCCCTAAAGGAAACAAATAAAATTCAAACAAAATGATAGAAAAGTAAAAGCAAAAACAAAACAACAGAAAAGCAAAAGCAAAAACAATATTTTAGACTTATTTAGATGAACTCCTCGCTGCATATTTTTTCAAGTTCAACATATTTTATCGAAGACATGAGTTTGTTTCAAAAAAGATCAAATGCACTCATGAATGTTTAGCATATTATATATCAGATCAAAGACAACCAGAATGAAGTCTATAGCAAAAAGCAACCAATAGGGGCTACAAAGCAGCTACAAAATGACCAAATGACCTGAGCTACACAAAGCTCAATAGAGTTTAACCCACTTAATATAAAGTGCAGCAAAAGTTCACATAGACATGCATGCAAATAAGAGTTCACATATTTGTAGGGGTGTCCCACATATCAAACATAGGCATGACTACTAATATTTCTGATACGTCCGATAGATCAACGGTCGAGGCGGGCATGCAAGATCTCTTCCACATCCACCTTTGCTAAGACGACATTGGTGGTCAGCTCAAAACTCTCAACTAGATCGACGATGTCATCGTCCTTCGATTCCAGCAGGAAACCCTGCTCTGCCACCCGAACATTCACCGCTATGCATTCTAAAGCTGGGCAGTAGCCAGCGCCATGGCAGCCGCCTAACAAATGTTTTTGGTCACCATGGCTCAAAGGCAGGTTGGTAGGGCTCGGAGGTGCTCCTCTGTGGTGAATAGATTATCCACTGTTCCCATGGGGAAGGCCGTGTTATAGGCGACTTGCACGCACGGCTGCAGGGTCTCGACCCGCGTCCTTAGTACCATAAGAAGGTTCATCATGTTATGGGCCTGCTCGTCGAGGATCACCCAGTCGGCTCATGCCTTGGAGACCTCAGTCTGTGTAACACCCTAAATTTTACAACAATTGAAACTAGGGAAAATTGATTTACTAAGCATTTTTGTGAGCATTTAAGTTTAGGAAGAATACTAAAGTTTATCAAATTAAAATTTAATATAGGTTAACAACAATGAATGTGCATTCATGCTGCTGCATATAAATTTTTAGAATGGTTTGATTTGAACTCAAATTTGAACTTGATTTGAATTTTGTCTTCAAAATTGCTTTGGAAAGAAATTAGAAAAAGAAAAGGGCAAATTCTTTCCCCTTCCTCTTTTGGCCCGTAGGCCTGCTGCCACCCTTGGCCTGCTTATCCCCTTGCCGGTCTGTGTTGCCTCCACTTGGGCTGAAGCCCAGCGCTTCCCTTAGCGCTAGCTAGGCCGGCTCAGCCTTCCTTTGCAGGCCACTGGCCCAGCCGCAAGCCGTCGGCCCACTCCCTCCTATGCTGCATCGCTGGCCTAGCTCAGACACGCCCACGCCCACATAAGGTTTTGCACCCCATTTTATCCTTAAAATTGGGTGTGACAAATGGCTCTGATACCAATCTGTCACACCCAATTTTAAGGATAAAATGGGGTGCAAAACCTTATGTGTGCCCAGAGATCAGTCACACACATAAGCCGACAAATTACGAATAGTATCATCAGCAATGTTTATTACATCATGAATAAGACAGAGTTATTACATAATTATAATGAAGGTAATAAAAAGATCTCTCACGGAAGCTCTATTTCATAGGGATGTCGACTGGTTGACCACAAGTCTAGTAGTCCTCAAGAAAATCATCACACCCAAAGTCATCTGTTACCCATCTAGGATTTTTATCCAAATAATGAAATAAACAAGCATAAGTACATGTCGTACTCAACAAGTGTAACACGGGGTTCATAAGGCTCAAAAGGCTAGACACAGGTTTAACAGCGTTCAACTTTTAGTTGTCATAATTTTAGCTTATGAGTAGCATCAAGTTGTTTCAATTCCCATTGCCAAACACATGATCAAATGTAAACATGAATAATGAATAGCATAAACAGATATTACTCAATGATCATCTATTCCATAAGGGTTCCAAGGCTGCTCATGACCGTGAGCACAGCTGATATACTAGTTTGACACTCTGCAGAGGTTGTACACTTTCACTATGAGTCATGATACCCATATGCCCGGGTTAATTACTCCCAAAACACTTCCAAGGTGAGCAGGCAGGGGTCACTATGAAGCCTTTCAAAGGTTTGTCTAATAAGTTAGGGCCATTAGATTCACTTGGCAAACAGTTATAGGAACCCCCTATCAAATGGCACAATTCCTTCACGGCTATACACATAAGAGTAAAGGCTGTCCTATACCCAATTTGGCAAGCCATTCTTACGCCAATAAAGGTAACCACTAACAAGCTAGAAAAGGTCCTCATACTGAGCTAAAGCCAGAGCCATATAGCCCTCACAGTTGTACTATAAGTCCTAGATGATCACTTATAGATAAGTCCTTAGGGAGAGGAATCTGAAGCATTAAGAAAGTAGCTAAACACTCTAGCCCCCTGTTTCCAAGTTGCTAAAAATCATATTTTAATGCTTATTGCATATACCATTAGTCAAGTTACATGATCATGGTTTAATTGAGCTCTAGTAAAGCTACCCAAATGCATAGCCCATAGGTGACGAGGCAATAGTCCAATTCTAGGAAATCCCTATCAAGATGACACATGCAACATGAATTTAATGAATTAAAGTGAATAGGAAACAAGGATGATCCCATGCTATACTTGCCTTGAGCAAAGTCCTCCTACTGGTCCTGCTCGTCAAAGTCGTACCCTTGATCTCCCACGAACTGCTCACCGTCTATACTCGATAACCACAGCAACATAGAAGCATCCAGGAGCAATCATGCAAAGCAAACAAGGCTACAGATTAGAACAGTACACCAACAGCAAAGAGTCAAGATGAAAAGTTTGAAAAATGAATCTATGTCTCGCTACGAACACACGAACACGAAGATCACAAAAATCGGATCTAAAACGGAAAAGTTATGATTTAAACAAGATTTCCTATAGGAAAATAATAGATTAAATCTAAGCTCAAATTTTAAAAGTTGGAAATCTACTTTACAGTAACATAAACATGTAGATCACATAATTATGAACCTAATGCAACTTGAACGGATCAAATCGGAGTTAAAACGGAGATTTTATGGCTAAAACAAGTCAAATGGCAAAACTGTGAATAACTGAAAACGTATTTCAATAAAACCGAAGCAAAATACGCTTTTAAAAAGAGAAAACAAAATCTGTAAACGCACTTTGGACTGTAGGTTCAATTGGAAATAGTTGTAAGGGCTTATACGCAAAATTCCTATCGAAGGGGTATCCTTCAATTTGAACCACCAGATTAGATCTAGACGGCTTGGATTTAATCTGGCGGAAGGTGTCGGCTGGAACAGTGCCGACGGCAAGCCTCCGACGGCGGCACCATGGCCGATGTGCTGAAGCACTCGGTTCATGACCTCCAGTGCACTATTCGACCAAAGAAAGGTATCGGGAGAGAGAGGAAGGGATGGGGATCTCACCCAAATCGGAATACACGAGAGGAAGGCAGCGAAGGCGGCTTGGCGCTCGGTGGACAGCGGTGGTCGGCGGCGGCGCTCGAGCGAGATGTGGCTACGGCTGCTTGAGCGACAAACCGGGCGCCAGATGGGATAGGAGATAGAGGAGGGGTGCGGGCGCTATTTATGTTGCTAGAATCCCTTGGGCGTCACGGCAGCAAGGTCATGGCAGCGCCGGACTCAACGGCGACATGGACGGGAGAGTTTGACCCAGCCACGATGAGAAGAAGAAGGGCCTGACCAGTGGGCTTGGCTAGTCAATGGCGGGGAAAGGCGCACGCAGGCGTGGGCATGTTTGAGCTGGGCCGGCGATGTAGCGTAGGAGGGAGTGGGCTGATGGCTTGCGGCTGGGCCAGCGGCCTGCAAAGGAAGGCTGGGCCGGCCTAGCTGGCGCTGCGGGAAGCGCTGGGCTTCAGCCCGAGTGGAGGCAACACAGCCCGACAAGGGGATAAGCAAGCCAAGGGCGGTAGCAGGCCTACGGGCTGAAAGAGGAAGGAGAAAGAATTTGCCCTTTTCTGTTTCTAATTTCTTTCCAAAGCAATTTTGAAGACAAAATTCAAATCAAGTTCAAATTTGAGTTCAAATCAAACCATTCCAAAAACTTATATGCAGCAGCATGAATGCACATTCATTGTTGTTAACCTATATTAAATTTTAATTTGATAAACTTTATTATTCTTCCTAAACTTAAATGCTCACAAAAATGCTTAGTAAATCAAAATTTCCCTCGTTTCAATTGTTGTAAAATTTAGGGTGTTACAGTCTGGGAAGCTTGAAGTGCCTCACACGAGGCGTCTAGCTCACCGCTGTTGATGGTAGTTAACACTCATCATAAACCATTAATATAATTTGTATAAATACAATAAAATAATCACCAACATAGGTTTAGGGGTTTAAACTAACAAATTCTATGAGTTTTTGTGAATCTATGTTTTTATTAGGGTTTATCCTAAGAACCATCAAGGTGGGACCAATCATCAAATTTAATCGTGTTTATCCGTGACGAAAACAACTCTAGAAGACTCTAGAATACACCAAAAGGCAACCCTCCATGATAAACCTTGAGAGCATGACATGTGGGGCTGGCCATCCCACCTTTAGGTAGGCCATCCTAGTGGCCCCACTAGTCAGCCTCTCCTCGCTATGTCGGTTCTCAATTGCCTTAAATATCACATGTACGCCATTGTTTTAAATCAGTTTGATCCGAGGGCTCAGAATTGATGGTTCCCGCTATATACATACTCACCCCTACCCCCCACTTAGGCATCGATCTTCAGAATCAATCCTCATCTTCATTATTTGAGAAGATCCACTAGAGAGAATAGAATAGGTCTTCAATTCCTCAAAGTTCTTGTATAGCCTAGCTAGTAAGATTCAAGTGGAGTTGGGCTACTGCTTAGGATTCTAGATTCATCATCTAGAGGCTGGTATAGCCATTGTATCCTCTATTATTCATGACTTTATGCTTAATCTATATTATGTTTCTATCTATTATGTTCTTAGTTGGCTTGGGTAGTATATGCTTGATATAGTCATAGTTGATACTAAGTTTATGCACAAGTGCGCAAAGCGCTTAGATTAGTACTCACTACTACACTCAGACCTTTCACAGCCACATCGTAACCCCATCACAACTGCATTTTGGCCTCGGTAGTAAGTTTTTGTCAGTGATGGTCATAGCCCTCATCATCAGAATCTGAGACCGACTGCGGTGTAGACTACACTACCATATTGGCTTATGATCCGTCCGTGATAAGGTCCTTACTTCTATCACATTAGAGCATGACCCATTTGTGGGTATACACTAACACCACCACATTGGCAAACAATCCGCCTGTATGGAGGCTATCATCACCATCGTGTGGGAACATCAACCGCTTGTGTAGTGGCCACCAGCACTGTCGCCTTGTACTTCGACCCAACTGTCTATAGTCTAGCTTTGCTGTTGCTTCGATGGCCGAGACGTCTATAGAGGTAAACATCATTGTCGCTTTAGCGAGTGAACCATCAGTACAAAGGTCATGGTCACTATTGCCTTGCACCACGATCCACCTTTGTTGATTGTTTAGTTAGTGTTAGGTTACTAAATGATTCGGGGGTGATACTCTTTTATCCCTGTTGCATAACACATATAGCGATGGTGTTGGACGTTTGCACCACCAATGGTGGTGGTGATAACAATACAATAAATAGCCCTTAATAGCTTACTAAATACAAAGCATATAGATATAATCATTGCATCCATAAAACAAGTTCTTAAAATAACAATGGATGCTTACCATAATATCTTTCTCAACTTATGTCCTAACATAAGCCATACATAGATTGCAAACTAAAGGTACTAATGTCTACAGACTTACATAACGAAATGACATAGCTGTGCTCCTCCTATGTGGCACTCTTGCTTGCTAGGCAAAAATGAATATAATTAGTGCATCCTTCGAATTGGTAGGCAATGCACCATGGAACCCCTTTTCTTCCTTCTAGCCAATGCACGAAAATTGTTCAAAAGCACTTAGACTCCACCTGCACAAAGCAGCAAAATTAATAATATTCAACACACTATTCCTTTAGTTTTGAAGCCCAAATTGGCCTATATATAGAATCGAAACAACTACCTACCTGAACAAAGGCATGACGTAATTACAACAAAATACAACATATGCACCTTTAATGCTTGGCTAATGACTCCATGAACAAGGGAACATAAGGAATATAGTGAGGTCCACCGCTCATACAAAATAGTTTCTAGGTACTTCTAGGATAGACGATGGCCTGGGCAGGGAGGACATGAACTTTACTATGGTTCACATCATATGCAAGCAGTGTTTTGTCCTCCCCAACAAGGAAAATCAGATTCCATTCTAGATGAACTGCAATCACTTTGTAGGCCACATCACAAACCTTGGTACCAATTTCAATATTCTTCTTTCCAAATAGCTTTAGCGTGGTCACCTTATGCATCAATGTCCATTTACTAGTACCATAGTCTTCAAGGATCTAGATTGAAAGCTCATACCTATTCAAAGTATCAGCAGTACATAAACACAAATGACCCTAAGCTTCATGGATGGAGATTGCATCACTAGTTGGCCTATGAATTTTCCTCCATGTCTTTCCCTACATATCAATAGCAACTATCTAGGTGAACTCCAGCATGTGCATAAAACCATTAACAAACACACCTTTCCCATATGTGGATACTACAATACCCTCGCTCCATTTAGATTCTTTAAAGATCCATGCTCTAGTTTTAGATGAGTAGATGTTGACACCTAAGGAGTCATCATCGTTGATCCCATATTCATACACATGGAAGTACGAGGAGACTATCGGATCGAACCCCAAGTGAACTAAACCACAAAAATGGTTGCTACCTGACAGTAGCAACCATTTCTTAGTCATCGGATTGTAGACAACATAGTGAAACCTAGAGTACCTATAACACCTCAGGTGTTTATCACCAGTTAAGCAGTGGCTTGAGCTCCAACATGATAAGTTAAGTGGTAATCAAGAGCTCTAGTTCAAACTAGTAAGTGGTGACAAAGGTGTTGAGATCAAATCTAAAAGAGCCCCAACTTGAACGTGGACAATACACTTGGCTTACATGTTAGCCCTTTTTGACTATAGGCTTAAGTAGTGTTCAACATGCCTCTTCCATGAGCATAACCATAGCATCAAGCCATCTTGACAATTGGAAAAGTTTCATGAAGTTTGGAATCAAAAGGTCACATGAAATGATAAGTTATAACCTTTCTTGAATTGCTTGATCAGGTGAATGGGAACATGGGATGTCGACCAAACCTTGTTACCTTGCCCAAATGACTCTAATTGGACTCTACAACAAAAGTCATGAAGGGTTCGTGTTGAGCAAATGTCAAGAAAATGCTTCTAAGTGTGGGAATAGCTAAAATTTTCCTTTTCATGATATGGTTTTGACCTGTGTTAACCAACTGTGTGGATTGTTTCCATGGAGTTGGACCTTAAATAAAAGTTGAAGTTTGAGTGGAGTCCAACAAACTTTATTTTTGGACCAAGACCTGATTCAACTTCTAGGTGTCTCATATAGTGGTCTCAAGTTTGAATGCAGTGTTGTTTTGACTAAATTTTTTCTAAGTCCTTGATCAGTAGCAGCGTGATGACAAGTTTGTGACATTTTATCTTCTAAATTTGTATGGCAGATCAAGTGGGTTCCTTACTATGAGTTGAAGAACCCTTTGTGTTGGAAATAACTAAACAAGTCTCATCACTTTTGGAGCTCGTTTGGATGTTCAAATTGAATTTCAAAAATAGAACCTCACACTATTTTGTCCCTGTTTGGATTGAATGTCTGAACCTTAAATTTTGGTTTTGGCTACTCCACTTTGGACACTTTAACTAGGTCAAATCAGACTTGGACACTTTAAGAAAAGTTGGAGATCTCGCGCAGCTCTACAACTTTGGTTACTACAGCTTGTGCCAAAACTAAATGGATTAGGAATTACAAAGGGGGGAAGATTGATGTTTCAGTTGTATTTTTTTGCGGTCATTTTAGTTAGTTCCTTCAGAGTTTGAAATAGAGCATGCCATCATCTGACCACGCATAGGCACCATCAGCCACGTGGCTCCCTCGCGCCCACGCATGCTTGCCACCTCGCCAATGCTCGCACCGTGTGGAGATGGGAAGAACCCAAGTGCTCGCCTCCCTCACTCCATTTTGCTCTCCCTTCCTCCCTCTCACTCTCTCTGCTTACCATGCCTAAGCAGTGGAGCTCCATGGACATCACCATTTCCTGGCCTTTGAGCTCCCTCGTGTCCCACCGCATGCACCACCGCCGTCACATCAACGTGCTCCATCTCACGCGTATGCTCACCCAAGCCAAACATCATCGGAGCGCTCTGCTGCCATGCCTAAGGCCATAGGCGTGCATGACTGGGCTACCTTGGGCTATCTCTAGCCGAGCTAAGGACACCCACAGGTGCGTGCTGGTCCCTTGATGCTCCTCGCCGCTACCGAGCCCTACTAGCCAAGGCTAGCCAACCCTGAGCCCGTCCTCGCTGGGCGTCGGTCCGCTGCTATCATGGCCATGCCACCTAGGGCTGCCTTGGGCCAAGCCAAGTTGTCCCATGGATGCACATGGATCCCCTGGTGCTCGCTGTTGTTTCCTCGACGTTGACGATGACCTCACCGACCAAAAACCGCCTGGCCAACGATACTCCTCTGCCTTCTCTGTTTTGATTCGCATGAGGGACCTCGTGCAGTAATTGGAACAAGTGTAGGGGCAAACTACAAAGTCTATGACTCAGTTGAATTGTGCCTAGAAGGCCCTATTCATTGGAATCTATTTTTGTGAAAGTTCGGGGTGCTCGGTGCAAATATGTTTTTCTTTTATAGCTAAACCTTTGGAAAATCATAATAAATTGTACAAAAATCATAAAATAGGAAATGAGGACTTTTTGGAATCCTTGTGAGTATATATACATAGTAGAGTCATAATATGATATGTGTTAGTAGAAAGTTCATGATGTTTTTATTTATTCTTGCAAAGTGCTTTTAAAAATCCTTTTAAGTTCTCGGATGCATATCTTGAGTTATAGAAGTCCAAAAATGGTAGTTATAGTTGTGTTAATCTTGTGATGACATTTTATAGCGAATAAAAATATTAAACAAACTAGTTGTGTACTATTTTTATAATATTTTGATTTAATCTTTTTAAATAGGCAATTTTAGCTTGTATTGCATGTTATTCTCGTATCTAAAGTTGTGGTGCTCCAATTGCTGTGAAATTTTTATGGTAGTCTACTGATGATATATGTGTGCTGTGGTAAGAATTTCATGTTTATTATATGCAATATGGTTGAGTTATTGATTTAACTTGATTAATGCTTGATAAATGGTTTTAAATAAGTTATAATTTTTTATGTAGGTGTAAAAATGGAAAATGTGGTTCCACTACCTTTGTATGATTTTGTTCTAAGATAATAACATATAATATAGCTATGTGTTTATAGAAAATGATGATCTTTAGATTTATCTTGCTTTTACATGTTTACTTGCAATAGCAATTTGTCTTTTTCATAGTAATTAAATTATAAAACCTAAGCATGTGAAATTCCTACAGTAGCCATGTTTTGATAATATCTACCACTCATAAAAATATCAGCCCCAAACTAGTTCTTCTCATATATCACTAAAATTATATATATGTTTATTAGGAGAAAGGATTAATAAAAGCATAATTGTAGATAAAGCTTGTAATTGTATTTGGTGATGCTTTGAGTGATTGGTGTTCAATAAACTGTTGCTAAGTATGTTAGTGGTGGTTGAAGTTCTTGAAGAGCTCATGTTTGCATGCTCTTTGTTAGCAAAACAAGTGAAACATCAAATTGTTACATTCTGAAATGGCTTTATGTGTATTTTCTGTTGTGATTATATTTTTGTGATGCAAAGTATGTTTTCTGTAGATATGTTGAATACAAAAGTTGTATATAATTTCCTTATCTTGCGTGTCCTAAAATTTCATGATTTTATCCCTGCTGGTTTAGGAGTTATAGATTTTACAAGTTTGCTGTCAACTTTTGCATGTGCTCTGAATAGATCTGAATGATTGTATTATTTGGCTCATTTAAACATCGAATCATATATTGGTGATAATAGCAGAGTTGTAGTTCTTTTCTTAAGCTTTCTAAAATGTCTGAGATCACTACTTTTAGTGGTCTAGAACTCCAGTTATAGCTATTTAAAGTGGAATGGTAGATTTTTGTCCAAATCTAGATAGAGATGCCTTCTTGGTGTTGTTTGACCTTGTTAGCTGTAGAATCATCTTAAAATAATAATGAGAAAGTTATAGATAACTTAATAATCTTTCGATAAAGTTACATGTTTGTTGAATGTCTAGAACTCTAGATATGCATTTCTGAAGTTAATATCAGTTTTCTATCCTCAGTTATATAAGCTCTCCTTCATGATGTATTTTGACCTTGTTATTTGTTGAATCAGCTTTTGGTGTTAATAACAAAGTTTTAGATAATTTCATTATCTTTCTAGAAAGTCTTGAATCACACTTTTTGCATTCCTAGAACTCTAGGGATGATTAAAACAAGTGACTGTGGTGCTGCTATTCGGAATCTGTGTTTGTACCTAAAATAGGTTGTGGGATGTTTAATTAAGTAACGTGGAGTTCTCATATATGTTCGGTGTAACCTTGTGCTCATCTTGAATACTTTTATGTGGGACATCTCATATTGCCATTCTTCACATTCATGGACTTGCATTATTGCATCTCATTTAGGTATGCTAGATGCACCACGTAAAGGACGTGCTAATAGAGTCGAACTAGAAGATGGTGTTGGTGGACCTATCCTGAAGATGGAAGGACCCCTGGAGTACATGCCTAAATAGGAGATGCTCACCACACGAGTGTTGTCTAACAAACACTAACCTAGTTTTGGATCTCAAACAAGCCCCAGAGCATTCTAAGCCTCCTATGTTTTTACAAAAATCACTTGAGTCCTTTATGTTTGATGCATTAGGTTATAAGAGTTGATTGGAACCACTTGATGCATAGAACTACCTTGTCTAGAAATATACCTTGAACCCTATGTAGGTCTAGGATCGAATGTATGCTTAGCAATGCTTAGACCGATAGAAGTTGGGTGATTTCCTATCACCTGCGAGATATAGGTGGATACCAAAGCACAATTGACTATATTTGCTATCATGGAAATAACCATGTGTTGATAAATAAAAGGAGACTGGGCGGGATTGTGATAGAGAAGCAATAAGGCATGGAGGTCTTGGTGCCTATTTATCCTTGTCTGTGTCGGTTAAGGACTGATTCATTATATGTCCTCATGTCATGTTGAACATATGCCTAGCACTTCGTTGGCCGGATAAGTCATTCTAACTACGAAGCTGAGTAGCTCAACTTAGGCCAAGACCCAGTAAGTGAAAGTGCGCACACTGGAGGAAGTAAGTATGTGCGGGGAGCCAGTGGCGTGAGTCCAAGGGCAGGCCAAGCCTGAACTTCTGTGGCAGAACCTCCTAAATTATAGGACCCACATGCACCTGTCACTGTCCAACGACCTCTGACGACTATGCATATGTTCCTAGTAACTTAAGAAGACTGTCGGGTGTCCCCGTGGAACCCCGAATCATCCACGTTTTCTAAGCAGGATCCCATTACAGAGTCATTGCAGTATTACAACAGTTAATCAAATAGATACATCAGAGTAATATAGTGGAAGTCTTACAATAACTTAGTTTACAAAACATTTATTTCAAACCTTTCAAACTAAGTTTGATTAATAATACAAACGGTAGCAGTGGAGTGGCATTATAACATAATACAAACACACAAATAAAACGCCCTGCCCAAGGGCCATGCATTTACTTATCATCATCGCATGGAACAACAGTCATGCAGCACGGTCCAAAATAGACCTGCTCATGAGGCTCACCTGCAACAAGGGTCAACGAACCCTGAGTACAAAAGTACTCAACAAGACTTAACCGAAATAAAAATTGATAGAACTCAGGAATGCAGGCTTAGGGATTCAAGGTATGGCTTTAGCAATAATCAAAGTTCTTTTGCGTAAAAGCTCTTTAACGAAATTGTTTATGTCAACATTTAAAACTTCATAAGATCATATACAAAGCTGACATGATCCGTAATGAGATCATGAAACTTCATAACCAACACCTTCTCAAATTTCAGTTATTAAACTACGATGATGAACAGAGAAGTGAGTCTCCATAACCGAGGAGCAACGACGATTCAAACCGATTATAAACCCAGCTGGGGATTCCAGACCACACGACATATGTAGGTCCCCGACCTACATATACCAACCTACCCTTAGGTCCTCTAAAACAAGAACGGGTCCGCGCCACCCGAGAATACAGTACTCCACCAATCCAGCCCATTGCCACATGGGTACACACTATTCCCGCCATCTCTCCACTCCCAGTGCGCGAGTAGCCATTCTCGTAATAGAATCGCCAAGTTAAGGCTTACCGGAGTATGTGGTTAGTACTACAAAGTCTCACCGTACACAGTTCAACAACGGTACGGACCTTAACCGACTCAGACGGAAAGAACCCGCTCATAAGACATTACCAGGTCTTGTGGCTCACACACACCGAGTCCGCCCGGTCTAGATTTATTACTCCACATTCCCATATCACATGATAACATAAGTAACCAAAGTTCCATTTAAAACTCGCAGGTGACAAGTAATCACCCGACCTTTATTTATCTAAGCATGACTAAGCATAACTAGCCATATATGAATTAAAATGGTTAACAAGGTAGATAAGGAAAACAAGGTTGGTCATGCATCAATTAGGTTTTCACTTAACTCCTAATCACTTAATGCAGTATATGAAAGCAAAAGCGAAATCAATTTGTAAAACACAAGGTAGGGTTTAAATGCATCCGGGGCTTGCCTTCGTTGACGGAAAAGTCCGGTTCCTGCGACGTTCCACAAGTATTCGATCTAACCTCAACAGACGGATTAACTTCCTCAACCACTTGATTAACTACCACGTGTTCACCTTCGTTCACTACACGTAGTAACAATGCCATGTTTAACATGATGCGAGATATAAAACATGATGCTCGATGATGGATGCAAAAGTTAATAACTTGAATACAACTTTCCTTCGCGGTACAATTACAAGTCAAAACTAACTAAACCTTTTTTATAAACCCAACTACTTACTTTAAGTACCAAGAATCATCTTATGCTAATGACCCAAGGTCATCACTCAATCAAAATTTCAAACAAAACCTAAGTCATCAAGGTTTACTATTTAACTAACATATGTCTATTTCAGGACTGGAAACAACAGCTTCATGTTTGGATCATAACTAGAGTTATACAAATCCAATAGCCATGCAACAAGACATTATGGAAAGCTTATGAAATTTTCTACAACTCATCTTTAATCATCTTAGCATGATTCTCAAGTTAACTAAGTCAAATATACCCATTTACAGAAACTGGTCCCCAAATGACAGAGAGCAGCCATTTCTGAAACCCAACTTTAAACAGGCATAACTCACAAACCACAAGGCCAAATACCACCAAATTTTAACAGCAGCTAGATACATGAATTATCTACAACTTTGTTATTAACAAGTTTCTCGAAAAACATCATTATCATGATGTAATCCAAACAGTCCCAAAAACTGTCCCGAAACGACAATTGCAAGAAAATAATTATTAACTTATGTTGCAAACACATAATTGGGCAAAACCAACTTTACCAATATTTCACACATGACCAAAGAACACCAGAAAGCATGGTGCTCACCTCTAAATAAATTTTCTTAAAGCATTTCTTAATTTATTTAGACATTAAGGTGTATTTATGAACATATACCAAAAAATGCACAATAACTTCTACAAAAATTACAGTAGCTCACATATCCTCTCAATAGTCTACTGTACAAATTTCATACCATTTGCATAAGTATAGCTGCCTCTATGAAAAAGACAATTTGCTATTGCAAGAAATCATGTGAGAGCAAGATAAACCAAAAACTCACTCATACTTCATCCAATATTCATGAAATTTTTACCACACATCAACTATCACATGAGTAGCATGCCACAAAATTTTCACTTCATTTGGAGCCCTAGATTTGCAGTTATGGAAAATAACAAATTCAACTAGCATTACAACCTTATTGCACAAATCTATTTTTGCAGCTAAAACTTTAAACTAAAACATGCCATATTATAGATCTACTGCATAGACAATTTTACAAGGATTCCAAAAAGTCCTCATTTGCTATGATACAAATTTCCTATGAATTACTATGAATTTTCAAAGTTCCAGCCGATTTCAAAGCAAACAGGTCCAAAAGGCACTATTCACATGAGTCTGCGGTTCACAGAAAAGCCCCTCACAAATCTCAAATTTGAAGCTGAAGTCCCTGGTCGCGATTTTCAGAACAGAGGACGCCGGAGAGACGCGATTTCCGGCCGGCTGATGCTCGTAGGCGGCAATTGAAGGGGTGGTCGAGCGACGGGGTGGCGAGGCGAGCCTAAGGGTGGTCGCAGCTCGGCCGGTCGTGGCCCGTGACGGCCTGGCCACGCGAGCCCGCTGCTCGACGACGGAGTGGCACGGCGCCATGGCTGCTGGTCGTGGCGCGAACGGCGGGCGCGACCGTTCCAGGTGAGGCGAGGCGCTCAGGTGATGTGCAAGGGAGAGGCGAAGCTTTCTACGCACTCAATTTGGCCAGAGGACGAGCGGTGGACGTGCTGTGCACCGGCAAGAGTGGGCGACGGCGACGGCGAATAGAGGGAATGAAAAGGAGGAGAACGGCGACTTCGTCGGCTTAAAAACGCGACCAGGAAGGACGAAGAAGCCACGCAGGAGTCTTTCCCACGCCAGCGCGGAGCCGAAGAAGGCCACGGCGACGACCAGAATGCAGTAGAAGCTCGCCGTCGGTGAGTTGGCTTCCGTGGTTACTGTTCACCGAAATTACACAACTGCCACTCGCTTTAAATCCCAAATTACTCCCAAATTTTCATAACAACTAAAAAATCTCCAAAAACAAAAGTTTCTCAAAATTTAAAGTTCTACAACTTTTCTTTTATAACCATTCCCAAATTTGGTCTACATTTTGAAATGCAAATTTGAATTAAAAAAGGGAACATTTAAAGAATCTCGCCTTTTCAAATTACTTCAAATTTCATAAAACAACTCTGAAAACTCCAAAAACCAACTTTGTACAACTCGACAAGCTCTACACTTTTGCTTTTAGGCTCAACCCCAAAATGTGCTTAGATTTTGAAATGGGTTTTCTAGGGTAAACTTTAAATGCTGGAAATTCGGGTTTTCGGAAATCCAATTCAATACAAATATTTTGAAATTGATTCATCCATACAAGTCAACACATATCATAAAACAATATTCACACCAAGCATTGCAACAAAAATTATTAAACTTTTACTAAGGAAGAATTTGAATTGTTTAATAGAATTCATAAAGTTTCTTAATCACTATTATTTCATGTAACATATAACACACTTCATAACAACATTTACATGCTATAAATTAAACATGAAATGCATTCATGAGTTGATACATGATGACTATGCATAATGATGACATGATCACCTTTTAAGTAATTTATAACATCAGGGATGTTACAATCCTTCCCCTCAGACTGGTAGTATCCCTGAGGGTGCAGCACTGCTCGAACCCATGACTGTACCTGAGTTGTACCAAACATGACCTAAGACTACCTTGGCGCAGGTATGTCTAGGTTTGTGTTAGGAATAACTCTCTAGCTAGTTGGAATAGATTCATGTCACTGTCTCTCCCGGATAGTGAGAACTTGACTGAGCAGCGACAACGTAGCATTAATTGATGGAATTTGATGGTTATGATGAATATGGAAATGTTACACCGGCTATGGTTACTATTGCATGTTACTAAATGATATTCCACATGTTTGGCATAGGTTAGTTGCTAATCTAGAGATGAATTGCTATAATTAACTTGGTTACCGAATTATAAAATGTATAGCTCAACTAGTGGCTTTTATGCAAAATTTTGTCAAGCTAGCTCCACCTATAAAGCCTTGCATGATCCTTGGAATCACTTTATTTTTGGTTTATGGTGGGTAAGTCTAGCTGAGTACATTCGAGTACTCAGGGTTTATCCCACCTTGTTGCAAGTGAAGTTCTCGGCCTGTTGAAGATGGTGGCTAACCACCGGTGGGCTCGGTGACTCTATATTTATTTCTCATCTATATGATTTTATCAGAGGTCACTTATGCTAGCAATTTATTTGGAACTTATATTAATGTAATCATTTGAAAGCTATGTTGTTTTCCTTTAACCAATTTTAAAACACAAACTTGTACTATTATTTGTGAACCCATTTGTTATATTATTGCCGCTGCAACTCTGTGTATGTGATGTGTATTTTCTTAATCACGCGATCTTGGTTATGATGTTGATTTACCAAGGTCCTTCATGACACTCGGCGGACTGTCGGGTTTATATAAGTGAAAGTATGCGCATGTCAATGTGTTTAACAGGGACAACTGTACTTGATCTTGTATAAACTGGGTGGTTCTATCATAGTACCAGTAGAGGATGAGGCCTTGGGAGCAATCTAAGATCATGACATCCTAAATGGGGAATGGCAAGAAGGACAATGAGGGGTATTCACCATTGACACTAGTAAAGTTGCATTTGCATTTCTAGCTATGGTAGAAGAATTTGATGAGAATCTAGGGTAGCTCCTTACCATACTCTGATCCTAAGATGAGGCTATTCTAGGAGCGACAGACACACTTGCAGATGCTGAAAGCTCTAGTTTGGTTTTGGTGAATTGATGAAACCCTAAGTGCTAACCCTTTTACTCTAAGTGATCATGAGATAGGGTCGCACATTCCAAGTGGTGGAGCAAGTGAGGATGATCATGTTGGTCGTGATGGCCATGGTGATCAAGTGCTCGGGCTTGGAAAAGAAGAAAGGGAAAAACAAAAGTTCAAGGCAAAGGTGAAACTTGATAGGAGCTTTTGTGTTTTGGTGATCGAGACACTTAGCGAGTGTGATCACATTTAAGACAGATAGCCATACTATTAAGCGGAGTGAAACTCGTATCAAAATGCAGTTATCAAAGTGCCACTAGATTTTTTAACTCATTTTATATGCATTTAGATTCTAGTGAGTGCTAACACCCTTGAAAATGTTTGTGAAAATATGCTAACACACATGCACAAGGTGATACACTTGGTGGTTGGGACATTTGATCAACGGTGGCAAAGTTGGAGTTGAGGTGGCGCTATTTTTCACTGATCGGACTCTGATCACGTTGTGACTAGACTTGGCGTTGGGTGCGTCCAGTCATCAAGTCAGTGAGGCGTGTTGTTGGTCTTGTTACAGGACACTAAATAGTAAAAGTGACCGAACACTCTAGGCCTGTGTCTGGTCATCTATGACGTATGCTAACGTGTGCTTTGTTGTTAAGCTAGAGAGGACCTGATGTAGGGGAGCATCTGGTTGTGACTGAATAGATGCATCCAGTCATCAGAAATTGTCACTAGAACCTTACTAGATGCGACCTAATGCTGCATTGTCACTGGGAGCATCGCATCTAGTCACTCGGTGTTGTCGTTGGCATGCTTGGGGGCTGTCTATGCATCGGCACATCTGGTATCCTTGGTCGTGAGTCCGATCACTCTTAACCATGCGTGGAAGGCTAACAAGCCATTGGTATCGTGCAGCTAACGTTCAAACCCGAGGACACATGGCTTAAATCCATGGACCGGACGCTTAGGTTGAGAGTCTGGTCACCCCGAGCAGGGCTCTGTGATGAGTCCAACGGCTCTATTTCGTGGGGGCGTCTATTTAAGCCCCATGGTAGGCTCTAGCTCACCCTATTGGCCATTTTCATTGACATAGCAACCCAGTGAGCTAAGACAAAGCCCTGCCACTCATCTCCATCATTGATTCATCATCTTTATGAGATTGGGAGTGAATCTAAGTGCATTGCTTGAGTGATTGCATCTAGAGGCACTTGGTGATTGTGTTTTCCTATGGATTTTGCTTATTTCTCTTGGTGGTTGTTGCCACCTAGATGGCTTCGTGTAGTGAGGATCATTGAGTGGAGGAAGGTGCTTATCTTTGGCTTCGATCATGGTGATTGTGAGGGGTTCTTGACCTTTCCCCACTAGAGAGCCAAAATATACTCTAGTGGATTACTCGTGGCATATGGATCCCCATCTTGTGTTGGTTGTGCGACACTAGGTTACAGGTTAGGTGTGTGATGCCTATTAGCGCGTGAACCTCCATGTGAGTGAATCTCTACAATGAGGACTATCTTGCTGGAAAGCAAGTGAACCTCGGTAAAAAATCATTGTGTCATCTTGTCTCCAAGGATTTCATTGGTATTCATTGTGATTGATTAATCATCACTTGCCACATCGGTATATCTTCACTACCTTACCCTTGTGCTTACATTCCTAGTGTAGCTAAGCTCTTTAGTGTAATTAGTTTTGAGAGCTAGCTTGTGTCATGTCTAGTGGTTAGTGAGGCACTTTAGTTATTCTTTGAGAGCTCACTAACTTAGTGGTAGTGACGTAGCCTTTTGTGTGTGAAATAGAGATCATAGTAACTAGAATTGTGGATAGAAGGCTTACATTTTGAGTAGGCTAGCACAACACTTGCTTCGCTTCATAATTGTCTAACCTCTTGGCTTAAGTGTTGTTGTAGAAATTTTTTATAGGCTATCCACCCCCCTCTAGCCATTAGGACTTTTCAGCTACACAAGGAGCGGGCAATGAGGTGGCTAAAGATAAGGACCAAGACATGGTCTATGAGGATGGTCACTTCGTTCCCCTTATTGAGGGCCTCCTCCTCCATCTTGACGAGGATCTGGTGGAGCGGGGATGGCGATAGAAGCGACAGCGCTATCGGCTAAATCAGAGAAGGAGCGACTATGGGGATGTGTTCATGAGCTCATTAATAATCAGATGGAAGCTTCATTCGTACTTAGATGAGTGAAGAAGGGAATAAAAATCCAAGAACAATGCATACGAGAAGTGCGAAAGCATTACCATTGCCTTTGGATCTTGCGGCATTGAGCTCGAGCGGCGATGGCGGTGATGAGTACTAGCCTGTTCACTAGTGGATCTATTTTGTCTACCTACCAGTGAGGTGTACTGGTGTGGAGCACTACCTTGTCGGTGTTGACTTACGGCTTGCACACCATTGAGTAGGGGTGGTCATGAATTTTGGCACTAGGGGTAGGAGCGGTGATAAGGAACAGTAGCACTGAGGAGGAGAAAGATACGGTGGGGAGCATCCTTTGTAAGCAACTATATCAGATGTGGGAATGCAAATTTCTACAAAAAATTGTAAATACGCATGGGAGTGACACGTAGGACTCACGCGTAGGCTTTGTAAGCAGCAGTGATGGCTACCAGTGGTGGTGGTTGGGAGATGTTAGCACCTACTAACGACGGATGTGTCATATGGTCTGCGAACTCCAAGGCGCACAAATGGAATGTTGAACTCAAAGTAATAACTACTAAATATTATGAACATTTTTATTTAGGATGCAGAGGCATGTTACAATCGAACTACTCGCATGGAGCATTAAAAATGATGTCCTCTACATCCACTGTGTCCAAGATGCCATCGCCCATGGTGAACTCGCCGATCAATTTTTCATGATGCCGATAGCTTGTCTCTCCCAGGAACCTCAGCTCCACCACGGTCAAGTCTTCACCTAGCTGAAGTTGGGTGGTGGGCAAGGCCAAAGCGGCCCCTAGGCGAATGTAGTGCGTGGCCACCTCCATGACCCGTAGTGGCACGGTGCGGAGGCAGTCTGCCAGGGTCATCCCCGTAGGCGCAGGAAATGAAAGCACATGAATGACATTATCTATTGCCGCGTGAAGGTCCTTCTAGCGCCTACTGCTCTTAGCCACCATCTAGCAGGAGACACGAGCATTTTCCTTGACTACCGAGCGAAGGCAGATCGCCTCTGTTGCCTCACCCTATGCAGTGATCAGCTACTCTTGGATGACTAAAAAGGAGACAAGAAAATGCTACAATTGAAGACACGACATCACACATAGTAAAAGAGCAAGATCATATCATGCCAAATGCCTTACCTGTGAGGCATGCCTAGGCCTTAGTGGCGGCAAGCTCCACTGCAGCCATTTCCTGCTTCACGGCAGCAATAGAGAGGCACAACCGGTCTACCTCCTGGCTCTCCTCGCAGAGGGTGGAGGTGGCCACGTATAGTTGCTCCACCAACTCAAGGACATCATCTGCCCCCATCGTCGTTGGAGGAGATAGCCGAAAGTAGGGATCGTCTCTTTAGTGGTGGTGCCTCTAAGCTGCCCTCCCCGTCCCATCACAGCATCGCATGAATGCGGGGACGAGCAGGGACAACCTCCGATGACTCTTCCATTGGGCGTTTCATTGCGCGATCTACCATTGGATGAAATCTAAAAGATGGGGTGTCAAGGCAGAGCGCTGGACGAAGAAGATAGAACGAGAAGATAGGTAAGTGTAACGAGTTTAGAAAAGGAATCCTGTACTTGCTTCCTCGCCTTAGCTTCTGCTTTTATAGAAGGATGGGCGAGATAGGCACCCATTGGAGTTCTCTTCGATTGCACTAAGCGAGAGCAGGAGTTAAGGTGAGGCCACATCTCGCACAATCTTAGTGGAGCACACTTCTCCCGATGGAAGTAATGGTGATGGAACGGTGTTGGAAGTTGGACGAAGAAAATTGACTTGACCATGCAGTTTGGGGGAGACGAAGTGACGAACCGCTAGCCTATTTTATTCTTATCGACTGCTTTGAATTATCTTTTGTAATGGTAGAGTTGGGTAATTTACATGCAAAATGAGGGGGTTCGCACGGTTTACATATATGATTTACATGGTTCGCATGGTTTACACCGTTGGGGCCTCTTATTAGTAATAGTAAGATAAGATTGTTTCATTCTGAATTTTTGTCACATTTTCATACACGGTTTATGTGATTCACACGGTTTGGAGGATGACGATTAACTTCCCCGAGACATTTGACATCCCCATGCTATGGAACCTTTAAGAACAGAGCAATCATAAAATCCCAAGAGGGTTTTTTGGAAGTCACCTTGCTCTGCTCTATTCCCTAGCCCTCCCTAGTGCTCCACTCTGCCATGTTGTTGCTCCCCGACCCATGGATCCATCTTTTGTCGCTGCCACGCATGTCCTTGTTCCATGGAGAAGCTCCTGATGGAGATGGCTATTGAGATTGCTAGCTACATCATTGTGGCTGTAGCGGATCCCATGGAAGATCTTGGCAGCCTATGGGCAACCTGTTTATAGATGTGTAGGGTGTGCGGTGATGCCGTAGTGGGATGGAGCATACCACTATGGTGGGTGCTGCTGCATGGGATGCAACATGGGACATGAAAGCGGTTCTATGACCATGAGTACCGCACCATACTCATCGCCAAGCTTGCTAGCATCGGCAACCTAGAGGCCTGCTTCTACATTAGGATGTGTCCTGTCCTCATGGAATACCGTAGCACGCTCATGCTGTGGCTCGACATGCTTGAGCACTTCGCCATGGTAGGCCATGATGTTGCTGCATTTGTTCTCCTCCTTGTGCTCCATAGGTCCAATAGTGGTGCCGACAATGACAACATTGCTCGGTGGTTGTTGAGGAAGGTCAAAGGTGATGAAGCGGGCCTAGCGACAAATGTGACGTGGAAGAACGAGAAATGTACATGATGCCTCCAATAGGCCATGTGGATGTTGTAGGACTTGGCTGGGCAGCTAGCACTAGGTGAGTCTCATCCTCTACCTCCTCTAGTCATGCTGGTGTGTCACCAGGATGGACATCAATGTAGAGGTGGAGGCTACAGTGACCATGCAGGATGGGAAAGTTTGGAGGAGTGGGCTATGTTCTACAATGAGGAGTAAGTAGGATCCGCAATGAGTGTGATAGGTTCTTCACAAGTGTGTTGTAGATTCTGGGTAGATCAATGTTGATATGTATATATCTGGATGATAGGAATTTGTATAATAAACACTTCATTCTCCTCAATACAATGATATGCAAGTATGATTCCTTTCTAAACTTGTTGTAGTTACCTTCCTTCTCGGATGATATGGTTTAGATTCCCTTGTACATGTTTTCCATTTCTTAATACAAGTTATTCAAGTCATCTCCACTAATAAACACGAGTGGGGAAGGCAACATTAAAGGTCCATGACATCCACGACCACCCACGCGAGTCACGGGTGATAGAGCAGGGAAGGTGATGCAGACCATTTGATTCCCTGCACTTCTCAATATAACACTAACACTGAATCACCATATGAAATGGCGATATGAGCTATAGTAATGACAATTTGCAAACACAGGAAACCAATTTACAAATAAACCAAGGCAAATACTTCCACCCTAGCACCATCTCAGTGAGGTGTTTTATCTCATGTTTGTGTAGCTAAGGCAAATACTACAACACTTAAAGAATGGAGTAAGAAGCATCGCAACTATTTAGTTATTAATTATTTTTAAGACAAAAACTATATATAAATGACACAGTAACAAGCATCACAACAATTTTATTGATAACTTTAGTTACATTCCATAGTTGTACAATAACAAAGACCTATCGAATACTACTGGGTATACAATAACAAAGGCCTATCGAGTACAAGTACATCCCATAGTCGAATCTAGAGACATGCAGTGCAAACTAAGGACGAGGCAACACCTCACAAAACTTCCACCAGCATCACAGTGAGGTGCTTTACCTTCCCTACTGCTGCACCTCTCATGGTCATGAGCATGAGAGAGATAGAGGAAAGAAGTGGAGCATCTCATTGAGGTGCTTTACCTTCCCTACTGCACCTCTCATGGTCGTGAGTGCGAGAGAGATAGAGGCATTTAAGTGTACCTCTCATGGTCGAGAGAGAGGCAAGAAGAGGAGGCATGAAAGAGAAGCGCCACCATTGTTGCTGCTGCTCTAGAGAAAGGAGGATCGCCATGGCGCCGGGATGGTGAATTGGTAGTACAAGACATGCACAGGGCAAACTAGGGATACCAAAGTGCATTCAGTACCCCTTGGCTTGCCCAAATAAGTGAACCCCCTTAATCGCAAAACTTCCACTAGCACCTAGATCGAGCAGTCCCCGCTGTGCCTAGATGTCGGTAGTACCCAATCTTGAAGGCCTTCTCCTAACGCCGTTGCTGCCGCTAGAGGAGTTAGAGAAGGAGTGCCATGGTGATGAAGAAAATATAGATGGTTGGCTCGAGAGCTTTATCTATATCTATATGTATCTCAAGAGGAAGGAGTGTGTGGATTGCTAAGAAATGCATCTAGCCCTGGCTTAAATAGGCCAACCTTGAAGATGGAGAAGCGGAGAGGAGCAATTAATACGCATCAGGGAAGACGAGGCATACTCCATAAGAAAGTAATCATGATGCAACTATGTTGTGTGAATGTGTGTTGTTGGGAAATGGGGAAATAACTCATGCTGAATTTACTACCACTGGTACACCAAATGGTTGTGTAGGGCCGACAGCCATTACTCCTATCCCAGTTAGCTCGACTTTTTGTACGATAGAGAAAATACCACTGCCACATCTATTGTTATCCAGTGGGTGGTAGAAGTTTCAACTGCCGGTTTCCTTCCTTAGGAGGCCTCCCTATTGGTCCAAATAGCTATGGAACTATAATATCATCGCTTCTATCACTATGGCAGTGAAAGTGGCGATAGTGAGAAGATCCATCAAAGTTCTAGTATATAGGTCTCTAATTCCTCAAAGTTATATTATAGGCTAGATAGTAAGATTCCCCCTATATATACCAGCCCCTTCCCCCCTCAAGCATCGATCTTCAGAATCAATCCTCATCTTTGTTATTTGAGAAGATCCACTAGAGAGAATAGAATAGATCCCTAATTCCTCAAAGTTCTAGTATAGGCTAGCTAGTAAGATTCAAGTAGAGTTGGGCTACTACTCAGTATTCTAGATTCATCATCTTGAGGCTAGTATAGCCATTGTATCCTCTATTATTCATGACTTTATGCTTAATCTATATTATGTTTCTATCTATTATGTTCTTAGTTTGCTTCTATAGTATGCTTGATATAGTCATAGTTGATATTAAGTTTATGCATAAGTTCACAAAGCGCTTAGCTCAGTACTCGAGTAAGTTAAGTGGTCGTCATTATGTAAGCATGGTGCTTATATATTGTTTACCTGTGGATGCACCCTACATTCTAGGCCATGTGGTAGATCGTGAGTGTGATACTTTCGTTAAGTCCTTTGTAGTCCACTCCTCGTATATAGGACAACTTGGACTTAATTGTGAAGGGAGTCAAGCTCTGTTCTTGATCTTCCTTAGTAATGTTCCTTATGTGTAGACGAAGTGTTAATTATGCAATAGATGAAAGTATATATACTTGGGTGTACAAAAGACTTAGTAAATAAAAAATGACTTAGGAATCTTTCTCTTAACTAATCTCTAGCCTAGTCATACAACATTTATGAGTATATATTTCTATCTCTAGATTATTATTATTGCCTTACACTTAGCATTTATATATCATATGGCTTACCCCTGTCGGAGCATGTGTTTAGTTAATGATCTCATCATAAGTATCATGTTTATCAATATCTCTAGCCATGGCTCTTCCCTGTGGTAAAATATAAATAATGATACCTGGAATACACCCGGGTGAAGTGCTATAATGGTATATTTGTGTGCTTGCGGAACATTCTCAATTATTTATATATTCTTTCTAAGTCACAAGTAAATACAAAATACATTTCTTAGTTCCATTCTAGTAATGATGCTAGGAAGTGTCAACAAGTATTTTTGGCGCCATTGCTGGGAAAGGGCACAAGGCTAAAAGAGAATTGATCAAATAAATACTTATTGATGATATCATAACTATGCACCACTGCTCAAGTAGGCTTACCCTTGTTTTTATCTATTCATATCTTATACATGGTATTGTAGGATTGGTTTTGATTCACTAACAAATTCCATCAATCATAATCAAACCAATCAAGAAGTAGATCAAAACTAGTTTCTGAAGCTATGGCTAACAAGGCACTACGTGTGTTCTCTGCTCCAAGCACTAAGAACATTCACACCAGACCAACACTTAAAACCAATAACCTTGAGTTTGAAGTCAAGCCAAGCCTCATCAACATGGTGCAAGCTACCCCATTTAGCAGAAAGGCACATGGAGATGCTAGTGCTCACCTCTAGAATTTCCTAGAGATTAGCAGCACAATCGTCATCAAGGACGTTGCTCAAGACATCATACTACTCCGCCTATTTCCATTCTCACTAGTGGGAAGGACAAAATAGTGGTTCTACACCAACAAAGATGACATCAACACATGGGAAAGATGTTCAAAGGCCTTTCTAGCAAAGTTTTCCCCATAGGCAAAACCAATGCCTTAAGAGGAAAAATTTCCAACTTCTAGCAACAGAAAGGAGAAACCATCCTAGAAGCATGGGAGCGCTTTCAAGAACACATTTTAGATTGTCCTCATCATGGGATGGAAGATAGGTTGCTCATGCAAAGCTTTTGTCATGGATTAACCTAGAAAGCTCATGAACAACTCGATGCTACTGCTAGAGGAGCATTCATGTCACTCACCCTTACAAAAGCTGAAGCTCTGATGGAAAAGATAGCCTCTAATCAAGGCTAGTCTCAAGGAAGTATCCAATCATGTAACAAGAGCAAAGAACCACAAGAAGAGGTGTGTGCACTACCAACCATGATGGACGTATTGCTAAATTGGCTTGAACAATGAGCTAATTACAAGAAGGATTGATAGGCCATCCAGGACATTTATGATTTGCAAACCTTTTGCAACATATGTGGAACCATCGGGCACTCAAAGAATAACTATCCAGAACCACAACAGGATGTAAACTTTGTCATCAACAATTCTGGTTCACAGCAACAAACACAAGGATGGAGTCAACAACAACGATCAAACTATCAAGGTAAGTGTTGGTGGTCCTTAGCGACAACATTTTACCGCTAACTAAGATCCAAAAGAGGAAACAAAGCATGACTTACACACATATGTTATGACTTTGACCCATTTCCACTTGTATTGGAAGATTATTATTTTATAGGATATATACACAAATACGGTGGAAAATGTGACAGAATTATGCTTTTTGACAAAGCGTAGAAGAGAAATAAGGAGAGATGCCACCTACATGCTAAGATTGGGCCGGGCACCACCGAGGAAGCCATCTAGGCTCAGCCATCAACTCACCAGAGCAAGGCGGTGGTGAGAGGAGCAGGCTAGGCTATGGCCGCACCCTAGGTGTGCCCGTATCACCCCCAGCTCCGCTCGGGCCTAGCTTGCTCTGTCAGTTGCATGGAAGCTATTGACGGTAGTTAACATTCACCATAAACAATCAATATAACTTGTATAAATGGCTAAAAAGGATCACCAATATAGACTTAGGGGTTTAAACTGACAAATTCCATGAGTTTTAGTGAATCTATGTTTCCAGCAGGATTTAATCAGAAAACCACCAAGGAGTGAAGACCAACAAATTTGAAGACGTTACATGTGCAAAATACAAGTCGATCACACCTTGTACCATCATCGATGGAGTTCACACTATGTCAGATCAGATCAAGGTTGTTCCTCTGAAGGAGAAGAAGAGGAAGGCATTGTGACCACCTATCCTAGAGGCTGAGAAGCATCCAAGGATGACTATTGCTCTCTTAGAGAAGAAGATTGAAGATCGTTGAAGAACACATCTATCGCAAGAGCCTACAACATGATCTAAATGCTTTGAATCATTTTGTTGCTAAGATGAAGAAGTAAGAATTAGGTAGTTAATAATAATGCATGAGTGGTTAGGTCATGTGTGTAAAAATAGTATGTTTAGGTTGCTCATTTAGCTCAGATCGTTAGAATATTGAAGTTCATGGTAGGTAGTCAAAAATTTGTGTTTAGTTTGTGCTTGTGCAATAAAGTGCCTTATATATTAATAGTCTTCTTCTTATTATTATCTGCTCTCTATTTCTTTTGGATATGTGTTTTGTCTCCACATGTTGTGCATAAAAGGTATACAGGAAGAGACACATCATGACAACAACATGGAATTCGATTACAAAAATCATGAAATTCAGAAAACAATGGACCAAAAACCATGCTCACCAAAGTTGGGCCAAAACAGGCCTGAGAGTGGGCTGCCCGACCTCTTACATGGGACGACCAGCCCACCACAGCACCGCCTTGCCTCATGCTTCGTCCATGGTCAGGTTCGAGCCCAATACACTCTATTTTTATATGTTTCACTTTCCATTTCGAACCAAGTTGAGAATCCTTTGTTAAACAACTTTAAAACATGAGGAAATATTATTTCAGTCATGACTTAAGGATAGACTCACATAATGCTTTTCCTAGAAGTCTTGCTATTGTTGGGAACTTGTTATTAGGGACCCCATGTTATTTAAGTTGTTGTGGAATGAGATATATTAGAATAATGAGAACTTGATTCTTGATGTCTCGTTATTGGAGAATTTTATGTCAAAAAAGTAAAAAGAATAGCTATACCTCTCCTTTGTGTTAAGCAATGTCCTACAAGAGCCAAATATAGACTAGAGAAACCTTCTACATATACTACTTGTCATTGTATTGAGTTTGGTCAAACCTTGTGACCCTTGCTGAGAAACTTATCATGCTCTCAAGATCAAGATCACGTACACTCTACATATATCTACTACTCCTACACTGGGAGTATGCAACAACATGTTCTCCATCTACTTAAAAATGTTATACTCCTACACTAAGAATAGATACAAAAATATGCTTGATAGGATAAATGCTCCAAGTTATTGTAAATGTTTCTCTTGAAAAGTATCAATTGCAGAAAGAGAGGCATGGGCTATGCAAAAGTTATTCAGAAAAAAATAGTATTGGAAAAAATGGACAAGTGTTCGAGATGTTGAAAACAATGGGTACTCAGATGCCCACCTAAAAAGAAGAAAGAAAAAAGAGAAGAGAGATGAATAAGATAGCCCATGTTTTCTTGCAAAAGTTTTCCAAGTTTCAATCAAGAGAGATATGTTTCAAGGAGCATAGTAGAATTAGGTTAGCCACCATATACACATCCACACACATGCACATCTTGATCTAAGAGTATGACATCTTTCTCCTTGGATCCTTGTTTTGACTTTATAATATATGCAATGCAAGTATGTTCTCATATTCATCCCTACCTGAGCTCCACATAAGCTTTTAGAAGTAGGTAAAAAGAAGGCAAAAGTCATCAATGCATTGGTGAGGATCCAAAAATACCATATATATAGAGAGATTTGAGAGTACTACAAAAGGAGAAGTTAAGCTATGTTTTTGTTTTCAAAAATCTAAGATGTCTCTCCAATTGACTTGACTAAAGGAAGATGGTGATCTGTTTCAAGTTGTTCCATTCTTCAACTGCCCAAAGTTTCATGGTAGACACTTTGAATCCTATAGTACATGCATAACTGGGAATAGTTTTATGTTGATGACTTGCCCCAAGGTTATGTCTTAAGTAATCCATCCTTTTATCGAGGATGAGTAAAAGCCTAAGTGTGGGGGAGCTTGTTGATGGTAGTTAACATTCATTAGAAACCATCAATATAACTTGTATAAATGGCTAAAAAGGATCACCAATGTAGACTTAGGGGTTTAAACTAACAAATTCTATGAGTTTTGGTGAATTTTTGTTTTTAGCAGGATTTAATCAGAAAACTGCCAAGCAGGACCTATTCATCAAAAGAAATCATAGAATTCCACCACATAATCAATGTGGGAAGACTCTAGAAGACTCCAAAAGGTGAATCACTGAAGTAGAGCCTATGCCCTTGACATGTGGGGCCAGCCGGCCCCACTAGCAGGCTGGCTAGCCGGTGGGCACCTGTCAACCTCTCCATTGTTACGTCATTTCTCCACAGCCTTAAGGATTGCATCTCCGTCGTTTATTCAAGTCAGTTTAATCCGAGGGCTTAGGATTGATGCTTTGGCCTATATATACCAGCCTACAACCCCTCCAAGGCATGCAGATATTGGCATTTGATCTTGAGAGCTTAGAAGCCAGAAACCCTAATTCATGTGTCCACCAGGATCAGGGCTAGCAATCAAGAGAAGATTAGTTCTCAATAGGATCTAGTCTTGTATTAGAGATAGTGAGATAGAGTGAGTGGGAAGAGTTTGGAGGAGTCCGACCTATCGGTGCTCTCTCTATGTCTTGTACCCTAGTGGAATCAAGTTCTTCTTGAGCTTGCTTCTACTTCTGAGATTTCTCTGTTAATCGACTTCTAATTCAAGTAAGCATCTTGTTCATATTGTTCTTTAGGTTTGTGACTCTCTTTTGAGTACTTTAATCCTTGTAGCTGCTGGGTTAAAGTAGTATTCGTAGTGTAAGCGTGGTGCTTAGACTCGGTTACTAATGATGTACCCTATTTTTTTAGATTGGTGGTAGCTCGCGAGGGTGACTCTTATAGGCTTGTTGAATCCTTTATAGTCCACCTCCCATTAGTAGGCCTGGTAGGACTTTGTTGCTATAGAAAACATAATATGCCTGTGTTTTCTCTAGTAATATCCCTAGAATTGAATAATAGAAGACAAAGCTTACCGATGTTAGAACTAGAAGACTTTAGCAGTTTTCTCTATGCTTCTATTATCTAGCCTTGATTGCGAAGTTGGGTTAAGTTATATTTGGTTATTATCACACACATTTCCTCGAGTTTGATATAAAACTAGGTACTCCCGGTGAAGTGCTACATCGGTATATTGTAACACCCTAAAATTTACAATATTTTAAAATAGGAGAACTTGATTTATTATGCTTTTTATGGGCATTTGAATTTAGGAAAAAAATAAAGTTTTATCAAATTAAAATCAAATATAAGGTATACAAACATGTATATGCATTCATGTTGCTGCATAATATTTTTGTATTGTGTGGTTTGAAAATAAATTTCAAATTGATTTGAATTTGCATTCAAAATTTGTTTGGAAATTACAAAAGAAAAAGAAATGACTTTTCTTCCCTCTCTCTCTATTCGGCCTGTTGGCCCGCTCCTTCCCTTCCACGCAGCCCAGCGAGCGTTGGCCCGGCTTTGCGGCCCAGTCTAGTCGCGCCCGTGTTCTCCCTCCTTCTGCTAACAGTCGGGTCCCACACGTCAGGCGCACCATCTTCCTCCAAGCCGTGTCTACCTCAGGCATGACTGCTGCCACCACTGCTGTCTGGCTCCGCTGCGGCCACGTTTTCCCCTCCGTATCATGTGCCCCAAGCCGCCCTCACCTCATAAATACCTAGCCACGTGCCGCTGCCTCCAACCCAAGCTCCAGCCCACAGCCACCCTCACCGAGACACCTAGTCACTACCTAGCCCAAGCCGCTACCATTGCCTTCCACCTCGCCGAGTGCTGCACTACCCTCCGTCGCTTCACACTGAGGTAAACCATCTAGCCGAGTTTGTCATCGTCTCCTCCAGCTTCTTGTGCTCTTGCTTCGTTCAATGGTGGTCCGTAGACCGAGATCACCGAGCAACGCTTACCTCTGGCCATGGTGCCACCGTGGACCTCACCGCCAGCTAGCCAGCTCTCTCTCTCCCTTCCATTTGATTGTAGCCGTCTGATCTGGATCGAACAATCCCAAATAGAAGATACCCCAATGCTGGCATTTTTACAAAAAGGCCATTATAATTACTTGAGTCTTAACTCGAGTCCTTGTTTTTTTCTATAGAGACCCTCAGGTTTCTGATTTTAGAACCCGTGGTCCATAGCATCTTCCTAGAATACGTTTTCTTATTTAGAAAGCATAATTTCTTCGGTTTAGGTCCAAAATACGTTTTCACATATTTATAGTTTTGGCACTAATCTTGTTTTAGTCATAAAATCTCCGTTTTAACTCTGATTTGATTCGTTCAACTTGTGTTAGGCTTATGATTAAATAATCTACATGTTCGTACTACTGTTA